>NW_028186579.1:2281838-2350120 GCF_003343005.1 Rhea americana
A
The DNA here is from genome assembly GCF_003343005.1 of Rhea americana. Taxonomy (NCBI): domain Eukaryota; kingdom Metazoa; phylum Chordata; class Aves; order Rheiformes; family Rheidae; genus Rhea; species Rhea americana. Next base: position 2,281,840 of record NW_028186579.1, read on the forward strand.
TAGAAAGAGCACGGAAGTTGTGAAATGCCGGTTTTTTTTTTTTTTTTTTTTTTTTTGTTTTAACATACCAGTTTTTGCTTTAGCAATGAAATATAAGTCTACCTTTAGCTGGCAGCCTTTTTATGGGGTCTTGAATGATGAGGACAGACTTAAGTCCAAGATATGTGTTACAACAACAACTTTCCATCATAAATTACTGGTCTCCATTTTGCGTAATACCTCAGCTCAGCGGTGGCACTTGAAATGACGAGTCCAAAAGAATTTGGTCCTGTGTTTTCTCTGCAAGAAATACTGGCAGCGGAGGCTAGTGATGTGTTGCAATCTGTTTTGTGATATGTTGGAGGTGGGGGAGGAGGAGAGCCCTACCTCGCACGTCTGCCCAGAGAGTCTTTCCAAGGTAAGCAGGAGGAGAACGGCATGCGTTAGGGAGGACAACCCCCGTGTTGATAAGTAACAAAAACAAATGATAAATTCACATCAAGGATGCCATCCATGACATGAATATATTCTTAAATCTGCTATCTTAATCTTCTGCAGTACATTAAAAGAATCACCCTTGAATAAAGGAGACTATCGAGTTGAAATGCCAAGCAAAGGGTCAAATGGCTACAGAAAGAAGGAGGGAGGAATAAATAATAAAAGAGAACAATGGCAAAAGAAAAAAAAGCCTTTTCAGATTGTCAGAAAATCTTATTCAGCATACATTGTCAAATACATCCTTTCAAATCATTTGCTTCTTCATTTAGTTATCTTTTAATGGCTGTCTCTTGTTAATTATAATTTGTGACAATCGCCACAAGGCAGATACTWGTTTAATTAAAGCTGCTGTTCGTTGCAGATATCTGAGTGGAATTCAGTTTGCCTTGGATTTACAAGGAAAAAGTATTGGACATCGTTTTTGTTAATATSAATTTTGGCTGAAAAAAGTAGCTGTAATTTTTATGAGAAATGAGCCCACCTGTCATTTTTAGTTTGGATACAAAATGTCCTTTGGTTTTGGATACTTATTCTGAGATAACATACTGGAGAATTTTGCTTTTTATCTGTCCTCTCAGCCTCTTGCCCCCCTCAAAAAAAGAACCAAACCAGGAGCAGATGTTAAATTGGGTAGAAACCACAGCATGTGACTTACCTTTTCATATGCACAATGTGAGTGAAAGACAAACAAGAAGTTAACAGATTATAAACATCTTATTGATTGAAAATTAATGATTTTTTTTTTAGTGATTCCTTTAAAAATTACCAAATTAGTCTCAGGAGATAGGCTAATTTCATTTTGTACTTTGAACAATATTTGTAGATAAATGGTGTGGTCCTAATTTCAGGCTTATTACATGTGAAAATACTACCTTTAAAATGTTGGTATTTTGAATCCTGCTATTGGTTGACAGCTGTATAAATTCTTATCAGCCATATCACGGTTACCCACAGAAACATCTGAAATATTCCTGAATATCAGAAACATTCTTAAAAAGTCTTATAATGACTCACAGAGACTTGCTATTTTTTGTGGACCTGTTATTTGATTCTCCCACGCGTGACTGGTGTGTATCCCTGAATGCCCTCAGTTAAGCAAAATAAGCAGTCATATTTCAAATACGTAACACTGAACCAAGTAAGCTAGTCTAGGTCCACGGGTAAGCAGAGCACATGACATGATGTTCTGTCACACAATTTTTGGCACTATTGATAAAGTGATACAGTGGAGACAAATGGAAATATGAGGTATTTGCTTTAAATGCATTTACAGCAAAACGAGATGAATAATTAGAGCAACTTGTCATGTATCTAGCAGGGAATAATGAGACTAAGCAATCATGTTACATGTTCAGACTGTACTTACATTAGAGCCACAGCTCTTAATATCGCAAAAGAATCTAATATAAGGAGACCTATGCTAAAACCATGATAGTTGGCAACATTAGCAGATCTTGCTAGTAGCACGTTTGGAGAGTTTTAGAGAAGCACTGTATTAATTTGATTATCAGACTGGATTTATCCACTATAAAACCAATCCAGTACAATCGTTTGGGGAGTTTCACCTGTGAACTAGAACAAGAAAGAGACCATGTTTAAAAGATAAGAAAGGAAAGATGTTGACTGAAGCTTCTGGACCATAACAAGCTGAATAATTCAGACTTTGGAATTGTGATACTGCTCTTATTCCTAGATGTTGATCATTTTGTTGCATATCTTTGCTCTGTCTCTCCCACCCAATCCATAAAAACGGAATAACATGGAGTACTTATGATTAGAGAAATCTAGTCTATGAGACGAGCAGAGCCTGGGCAAGCTGAGCATGGGAATGGGAGATGCTGGAGTAGAAGGGGTGACTTCTCAGTGGTGACACCTATTGGGAATGTTTGATCAACACAAAACTGTACTGAAAAACTGCTTGTCTATGAGTTGTCTATGATGGTTAGGGCAGTTGGCATTTTAGTGGTTGTTTTTCTTATTGGATATCATAGTCAAGAGACAAAAAGTTTTACAGTTTAACACACTCTGTACCATGATTCATTACCAATGGCTTTTCCTATGATTTTTTGACCTTTTTTCTCACTGAAGAGTCATACAGAAATATTATAAATGTAAATACTGACGGAACTGCCTTATAGCTTTATATTGTATCTAATTTTGATCCTATTGCAAGTTCCCTTGCCTTCAGTGAGATCAGATTTGGCCAATTAATATGGTAATACAATTTAAAACAGGCAGTCTTACGTGCTTTTTGAAATGATTTCAAAGGAAACTGAGGGACTTAGATACTGACTTTCATTGACTGCCCTTAGAAATATATAGCATCATTCATGTAATTAGATCAGTCAAATAGTTCTTTAAATTATGAAGGAAGCTTTTAAAGTCTATATTGAGAAATACCAAAGCCTGAATATTTTGTTGTTTTTGAAATTAAAGATAAATTTCTTGTCARTTGTGTGTGTTTAAGCAAGGACCAGACGCATACAAATAAACACTGAATAAAAATGCATATAAATTACATCATGATTTGTCATGAGTCAGCTCAGAAAGACAGAATAATGAAAACAAAGCAAATCTCTCCTCTCCTCTGACCTTTGATTTGTCTTTTCACTTCATAGTCTCTTATGTTGTTAGTTAAAACATGGTTGAATATATTATTCATGAATAGTTTTATACTAAATTCCCGTTATACCACTCCATAGTAGCTCACATAATTAAAATAGTTGTTCAGAGCATGCAGATGACTTGCAGTTCGTATGTGATCGTGTTTTCAGGAGATAATGCCTGAAATGGATTACCAGCTGCTTTTGAAGCATTTCAAATTGGTTAAATTGGGCACAGAAACAGCCACATGCTTTCGACACGGTTTCGTTTCGCTCCTGTTGCTGTTTGCCCTCAGAACTGTGCAGGGTTTGCTTTCAGTGTTCGCACCGGCATCCAGCCACGCAGGGTTATTTTGTACTTCCRCAACTGCGTACGACCGTAGAGCTTTCCCATCGAGTGTGCATGTCGCTAGCACCTCTACCCCCAGCCAGATCTGCGTGAGACGTTTTGAGAGGCAGTTTTCAAAATAAAGAACTCCARCTTAAAATCTTTTAATGAGTCCAAAAGGAAATGGCAGTCACTTCAACGAAGGCAAGGAATTTCTTGGCTCCGTGTGCGCTGATGGCCCACTGAGCAGTGATATGTGCTGCTGCTGTGAAACTCGGAGTTGGGCTTTGACGTGCACTGATGAAGACGCGAGCTGCAGTCAAGCATTAGAAATGATAAACTTGTCCTGAAACACGGAATTGTTGATTATTGGCCTACCCTGAATGATGCACATTTTAGGATATTTTATCRTGTATGCAGCTTTCAGGGATTTTTAGTTCGTTGGCTTGTTTTTGCTGTAGTTAGCCCTTCTTTAGATAAAGACAAAAAGCYTGTTTCTGATTTTTAAAAGATCTTGATAATGCAGAAACAAACAACTTAGCATACGAAATAGAAACAACTRCAACATTCCAGATGCCTGTGAATCCTTTCCTCATAGAAGGGAGAYGAGTGCAGATGCTGGAATTTGAGGCTCAGCTCTGGATTTTGTTTTTTTTTTTCCAAGATCTATGTGCTTGTGACCCACAGTTGTTAACTCCTCTTTTAAAACCAAAAAGAACTTTTCTTCAGAAACAAAATGTTTACTGGATAGTTACATAAAATGAATCTCTGCATATTTCTTAGTAATTTTTTTTAATCTTAAGMTTAACCATGAATTACTCTTTTATATGTGCTTTAAATGCTTATATAAGTATTACTACTTTAATCCTGATTCTTTGGACAATAATAAAAAACAATTTTAGAACATAAAATAGCATATGTARTTTGTGGCTTTATCCTGAAGGAGTTTGAATGCTTTCTAAGTAGTGCTCGTTGCATTTTAGAGATGGCGTGCAGACACCGGCAGAATAAGTTGTTACTGGTAAAAATAAAATATTGGAAATGCTCATTCAAACTTTGATCCTTACTTAAATAACTTACGAAATTTCACCTGATTTATGTAATTGGGTAAACCCTTTAATTTTGGATTTGCCGTTTGAATGTGCACCTATCGGGCATAATTAGACCTGCTTTTTATTTATTTATTTTCCCACCCCTAGAAACTGTCAATTTGCTCTTAAATATGCTGTAAGTCATGATTCAGGTTATCAGTTCTGAAGTGTGGAATACATTGTCTTTCAGACTAGTATTTGCTTCTACAGTTGATGTTGCCTGGCGGGGGTGGAGGGGGAGGAGGAAAAYCAAAGCTCAGGCTGGGGAGCATCTCAAGTTGGTCTGTCTCTGAGAAGGTTGAGCCCTCTCAGGTTGCCCATCTGTAAAATATGAACGGTTCTGCCTGACTGTGCAGGACTGTTCTTAGATTTCAGCGTGTCCCAGACTCCCAAATTCTTGCCCAGCACCCTCTGCATGGGCAGCACAGCAGTGGTGTTACACCTGGATCTTTCACGGCTGCCGCAGTTGCAGTTCCTCCGTGCGTTCTTGTTGTTTGAACGCCCTTGGTGAAGCGCCGTCTCCCCTTATGGGCGCTTCTTTAGGATCTCTGCTGTGCAACAATGCATGAAACTGCAAACACCTGGGAGGATTTTCTGTGGTGCAAGCATTAGTACATCAGTGGCCAAACAGCTGAAACTCATTGTGAGATTCCCAACRGTCCCTTCAAGTGCTGAGATTTTTTTTTTCTTTTATAGGATGCACATCTCCCTCATTGTTGACTCTGAAAATGGAGAGGAAAGGGGGAGGGAACATTTCTGGCTGGCAATTGAACTATCTGCCACCTGGAACTCTTAAAAATGTAAAATATCCACATATATGCACATATTTYTTCGAAGAAAAATATTCAATTAAAATAAAATGGCATTTGTCGTAGTCACCAAACAACAGGATTTTGGATATCAGGTTGTCTGTAAATAGCTTTGAAGTATGAAATATGGAGTTTGACCTTAGTGACATGCCTTTCAAAGAAGCAGTAAAACTGACCCAGATCTCAATGTCTGAAAAGTGAAATTCTGTGACTTATGCTGGTTCTCATAATGTGCCACCTTGTCCTACATTCAGTGGCCTTTTTTTCCAGTGGCCTTTTTTTTTTTTTGGTCACAAGAAAAGGATAAACTAGGTGTCTGTCTCTGAAGAGAGATAAAGCAGCCCCAGTTACCCCTGTTCTTTTCAGTTTGTCCTCCTTTTCTCTTTCCTGATCTTTCCAATGTAAGTCTTTATTGTGGCCTATTGCTGATAGCTGGCAGTGTCCTTGCATGGTGCCATACTCTTCTGGAGATACCTGACACATTGTGGCTTTATTACATCTGGAAAATGGTAAAAATTAACCTCTAGCCATTAATAATGACTTGACCTTGAGCGAAGTCAGAACTGTATGTGACATATGGAGGAGCCTCTTTTTTTTTTTTTTTTTTTTAAGGAAAAAAACCCCTCTCCTTTTATTTTGACTTTTCCTGTAACAAAATGGGGCTATATCCTGGGATATTTTGGTGCTGCTCAGCATAGGGCTTGTATTGATTTCTTCCTAGTCAGACTGGTGGTCAAGTATTGGCGGAAAAAAAGCTTCCTTGTCTTACATCTTTTTTTTTCCCCAGCTCCATGCTTTGTGTAGGGAAATTAGGAAGCGTAATATATGAGAAATACTTTGCCTGTATGCTGCTCAGGAATGTCCCCTATAAGGAGATATCTCATAGAGCTTGTAACCACSACTGTATCCCACTGGATTGTGTCAGAAACCAGCTGGAGCCAGTCGTGGGCTTTAGCCTTCACTGTAATAGTTGCGCTTAAAGGTTTCCATCTGCCTACTTTGTTCACTTCTTGTTTTACTTTTTAAGCTATAGGAAAATATATTTTTTAATAGTATAAACACAAATGCTTGAACCGATGAAGCTGAGTACCTACAGGATGTTTCAAGCCTCTCTAATCTATTGTATTTATGCTGAGTTTTCACATTTGATTCCAAAATTGAAAGCAAGGTTCTGAATACTAATTTGTATAACTCATTTATCTGTTAAATGGCTTTCTTCACAAGATTAACCATCGTAGGCTTTACTGAGTGCTGGTGGGAAATAAAGAAGCTCAAAATTTTATGAAAAATTACATCCACTTTTTTTTCTTCCAATTTTTGTCATTATCTCAAATATATTTTTAGTGAGATTCTTTGGGACAGAAATGTTTGCAGAAAGGTTTATGAATATAAATGATAGTCCTTTGTAAAGGTAAAGAAAGACCGGAAAAATGCTTTCCCTGCCCCAGTGTAATCTTTGTGATTTAAATGTATATGCAACTGTTCAAAGCAAAGGAAAAAATAACCAGGTCATAAACTCAGCTTTCTATTGACTTTTTTTAGGAGCAAAGCCTCATTGCTGGTGTTTTCGTTAGGAAGTACTGAGGACCAATAGAAATGCACCAGTAGAATAAAACAGCACGCAGGATACAGTGTGTGCATTCCCAGATGTGTTTCTTCCGGGCAGCTCTCGCGAGGCCTCGTGGGCTGACTGACCCATGTGCCAGAGTGCACTGGGCAAGCCACTGGAGYGCATCTGCCAGTTTAGTTTCAGCTAAGACAGAGCCAGTTCATATGCCGTAAATCAAAGCACAGTATATAGGAACAATGGGGAAATCTGCTTCAAATGTGTGCTGCTAATCTAAACTAAAATGGTAATTAGTCTTGGCCATTACTGATTTCGTGAGAAATGAGAATTTTGTTCTTGAAATACACTTTGGCTCTTTTCACTCTTGAAAATTCTATTGGGAATAAGGATTTGACCTAAAAATGAGACTTAGAAAAGACTGACCTGGGTATACACRCTGATCTTTTTTCTATGGAATTTGAGATGCTGTTTTCCAAAGTCTGTAAGATAYTTATAGCCTTATTCTCATTTTCAAGTGTATTTTTTAACATGAAAGTTTCATTGCAATCTTAATTTTAAGTAGAGAAAGGCTGAAATATAAGGAGCTTTTCTCAGAAGCTTGTGATTTATAATCAACTTAACTGAACTTCAAAATATTTTGAGACTGCTCGCATCCAGAAATTTGACATATGCAGAAGCTKGATTAGAAAATGTCTGATAACAAAAAGATACATAGGTATTCAGAGGTGACTTCTGGGAATTTGGATCATGGAACTGATAAATMTATTTTCTTGGATGAGTACTAACTAACAACAGAGAAAGTCTCTAGTGTAATTTTGGGGTGGAACAAAGCTTAATTCTTTTTATAATCCTCTATTATCTTTACTGAGGTAAAAGAAAGCTTCATTCTTTCTAGGGTGAATGGAACAACAACAAAAATTTCAGTAGATTTAGGATGTCAYAGTTGTATTGATTCTTGGCAGAGACTGAGGTCAATGAGACATGCAGAGTATGTTACTGGTCCAGGATGTGAGAGATTTTTCAAACTTGCACAAGAACTTTGTGGCAAATTTGGAAGTTGAATCCAGATCTTCTGAATCCTGGTCCAGCTCTCAAATCAGAGGAACATCCGTTCTCCCTGTGCTCTCGATCTTTCTGTATGTGATCTTTTCTTGTATGTGAAATGAGAACACCACCACACAGGTAGCTCAGAGAGATGAGTCACTGGTAGGTTTAGGTATTGCATCTCTATTCTGCATAAGCTATGCATTTGTAATCAGTGCAACTAGTTTGCAGGGTAAGATAACCCTTATTACAGTGATAATACTGGGTTCTTTGTCTGTAATGTGCACCTTTCCTGATCACCTCCCAGATTTGCTAGTCATGTCAATGTGCATCTTGCACTAGGCCGTATGGAGAAATATGAACTTACAGTGCACTGAGCCACACCAACTGTAACACAGTTTAATGATAAAAGAGCCATTGAAATATTTTGCTGGAAAGCCAGACTACATTTTTTCAAGCATGTGTTTATAAACTCTTGGTTCTAAGTACAATGGCTGCATTATGAACAAGAACTGAGAAATCGGCAGCCTTCCAAGCAGGGTCAGTAGTGGAAAAGGAGCAACAGCTGAGTTCTGTTTATCGGACCAGTTTGAGCAGGATGTGCTTTCACATATCTAAATATTTATGTAAACAGATGCACATTAAACCACTTAGAAATAAATAGGGCTTTCTGAAAATAGAACTCCACAATGACATCAGGAGCTGTTTATCTTCACGAACTGTGGGAATGGGCTTGAATAACCAAATATTTCATTGGAAAAAATGCAATAAAACTGGTTTCAGATGTAAGTCCTAAAGTTTATATGACACAGGCCATCTGACTGTGCTGAGTCTACAGATTTACTAGCAGTATTTTTCTAAAACAAGCCAACTTTACCTTCTTTCCCAGCCTCACACTGTGGTTGATAGTCTGTGCTTGTTAACAGTGTAGAGTTTAAGTGAGATAGCTTGTCCACCCTTCTGCATCCAAAGGCAGAGAAAGCCATACCGGAGCCCAGCTCTCCAGGAGACAAAGGGCCAAGGCTCAGGGTCGGCTGTGTCCTACCCACGCAGCGCAGCCTGCGATGGTGTAGCGGGAAYTTTTCTCCCACTGTACTGTGTATTAGTACAGGACCGTATCTCAATAGACAAGGGTTGTTTTCAATATGGTTGTAAGGAATGCTGAATTAAAAGACTATCTCCTTCAAGTGGTTTTCTACAGTGTGCTACTTCCATTTTCTTCAGTTCTATTATTAGTAAGACAGTACATCAGAGTCAGGATTTAATACTGTTTACTCTGTGTTCTTCTACTTAATTTTTTCCTGGGGTCAGCTYGTGTTTTTTTATTTTAGTCTATTTTGGCCAACTCTGAAACATTTTATCACAATTTGCTGATGCCCTAAATGTTCCTCCATTTTCTTTCTCCAGTGCAGAACCTCAGGTAAGCTGTTAGCTTTTATAATGAAGATTTTTTTTTCTTTTCTTTTTTTTTTTATTAACTGTCCAGTTTACCAAACTCCTAAATTTCAAATACTACCATGGGCATCCTTCTGACCTTCCTCTTCTCCCTGCACTTCCTCAAAATGCAACATAGCCTGTCTTCATATTTCTTTTCCCTCGGGCATCTGTCCATGTTTTCAGATAGAAAGTTAGGACCCATTTATTGTAAGCCTGCTGTCCTGGAGTACGTAAATGAAACAGTTTCAACTTGAACCAAATTTATAGGAGAGGAGGAGGGTCTGATTTCTTTGGATTTTAATTACATTTTCTACATGTGATTTCTCCTACTCAAAACCTTAAGATTTTTGATAGGTTTCTCTTCTAGTACTGTGATTACAAATTCTGAGGATTTTTTTGAACACTTTTAACCCTCTAAAATGTCTTGATCACTGTTATCTCTGAAAGCTTCATGTTACAAAAGCTAGTAAAAGAAATATTCAATCAAGCTGCTTGCTGTAAATCTGGGACAAATCTACTCTAGTAGATACAATAACTGTAAAGCTTTATTAACGTACTTTTGTGATCTTTTTACGTCAGTAAATGACAGTCCTTGTTCCATGTGTTCTTACTGTGAGAAATCTGGTCAAAAGGTTAGAGAGTTTGTGGTTGGAAACAGAGAATAGTTTTGCTCAGTCTTGAGTAGATGTTGACAAAAGCAATTCCTCCTCTCCTTCTTTTTTTTTTTTTTCTTTTCCATGAAGTACTGTGTTTCTAAAACAAAGTGGGCAAATACCTTTGTTTTGTTCTTCTAGCATCCAATAAATGCAAAGATACTGGCTCTACAATCAAATCAAATTTGTATTCTGTGATTATGAAATCCTTGCAGTGACTTGCTCCCCAAGAGCTTTGGAGCTTCGTTTTCTGACTGTGAAAAACCTGACAATAGTTCCTTTGGCCAGAACACTCATGGTTATAGAGATYGACTTGGTAAATATTTTATAGCCGCTGACTCTGTCTACAGCTGGAAAATATTTCTATTTTGGCACCTCAGTATGTATGAATAAAGTGAACAAATAGTCACTGATTGTGATCAGTTTGACTTCATGGATCCAAAAAGTCCAAACAGTCATTATCTGTGATATCAACCCAACCTGTTGTCTAGGTTTTATTGTATGACCTTTGAACAATAACAGGGGATATAATTTGTTTCCTAGATTTTTCCTATATATTTGAAACCAGTTGTATATTTCTTCTGCTACCTTATGCATGTTGAAGAGTGTAAGAATTATGTTCCTGCCACTTGTGCAAATGCAACTTGAGCACTTTTTTCACAAAAAAACCCAGCTCTTTCATGGATGTTCATATGAGAACCTGTTGAAGAATTGTGTATAAAAGAGAGAATATGAAAGCAAGATTTTCTTAAGAGTTTTCCTCAAAAATTTTTGAGACCATTGTTTCTATCCCCCACTGTTATGAAAGTGTCGTATGCCCTCACAAGACCACATTAATAATCCACASAGTCACAGAACAGTTGAGGTTGGAAGGGACCTGTAAAAATCATCTAGTTCATCTACTATGCTCAAGCAGGGTCAACTTGAGCAGGCTGCTCTGATCGGTGTCCAGATGGCTTTTGAATATCTCAAAGGAGAAAGATTCCACAGCGTCTTTGGGCAACTTATTCCAGTGCTCTGTCACCCTCACGGTAGAGAAGTTTTTCTTCARTTCAGACAGACCAGCCTGTGTTTCAGCTTGTGCCTGTTGCCTCTCATGCTGTCAGTGGGCATTTCTGAAAAAGATCTAGCCCCATCGTCTTTACACCTTCCCTTCAGATATTTATACACATTGATAAGATTCCTCCTCAGTCTTCTTTTCTCCAGCTCTCACAGCCTTTTCTGATACAAGAGATGCTCTAATCCCTTGATCGCTTAATGGCTCTTCACTAGACTTGCTCTGATAGCTCCATGCCTCTCTCATACCTGGGGACCCAGAACTGGACCCAGTAYTCCAGGTGTGGCCTCACCAGGGCTAAGTAGAGGGGGAAAATCACYTCCCTCGAGCTTCTGGCACTGCTCTGCCTATTGTTGTCCAGGATACCATTTGCCACCTTTGTCAGGAGGGCATATTGATTTCACATGGTAAACTTGTCCATCAGGAATCACAGCTCTGTGGAGCTGCTTTCTAGCAGGTCAGCCACTAATCAATAGTGTTAAATTTAATTCATGCACTGGAAGTCCTTTGTATGTGTGTGTGTGTTTTCTAGGATCACTGTCATAAACAAGTGGTACATTTCTCAACAATCCAAAAAATCAATCATCTGCTGTGTTTATCTCTGCTTAAAATATTCTGTACCGTGCACACACGTATTGTTAGTGTGTGCGCAGCTTATTTCATGTTCTGTGAGTTTTCTTTTTAGTTTCATTAGATGATGTGTTAACTTTTTGACTTTATGTTCGTTGTCAATTATCTTGAGCCTTACAGAGACAGATGTGTATTGACATGCATTGAGTTTTTCTTGAGAATAAGAATTTCAGATGATATACTGTTGTAGTGAATTGATTTGCTGTTACAGAGATCTGTATTTCAGTTTCTCCCAGAGATGTCCAGTACTGAAGAGCCTGGGTTTGTTACTGATGCTGTTCGTTGTGATGACAGCTATCCTGCATGATGAATATTCTCTACGTGTTGAGAGAGGAATAAATTATCATAAAATCAKAGAAAGCTTGGTTGACTGGGACTTTTCAGGTAGGAAAGCAGACACCTAGAGCTGGATAAAGTATTCCTGGTACTGACCCAGAAGAGGGTGTTACCTGCCCTTGCTCTGCTGGGATTGTTCTTCCTCCTGTAGCCCAGTTAGTTATGTGGGTTGCTTTGCTTGTGGAAGTTTGTTGTTGGCTCGTAATTAGCTTGGCATCTGTTTTAACTGCCAGGTCCTTTTCAGCTGGTGCTACTTGGCCTGTGCTGATACAACTTCTGCATCTGCCCCAGAAACAGAATTTTACACTTGTTGAACTTCGTAAGGTTTTGTTGAAGTAAGCCTCAAATTTTTCAAGGTTCCTCAGTTTAGAAGGTCCTCCCTAATTTCTGTTAATGGTTGAACTCCTGATAAAAATTTTCCCTTTGTAGTTCAAGAGAATCATAGTAGTCTGTTTCTTATGTAGCCTTTCTGCTCTAGACAAAAAAGTAACCTATTTCAGAGAGAGTCCTTTGTGTTAGTATCCAAATGATGCTTTTTGTTGTCACTAAACACCCTTTAAAGACATTTTGGCGCTTATGTCAAAGGTTTCTTGACAACAGATTTCGAATGTTTGACTATCCACGTGGACATAGTCATTTCCCAGGAGATAGTGATTAAAGTTGATGCAKGCAAAAGTGAGAGCTGGGCGTTCCTTCTTTTTGATGAAGTTTGCTTCTGTTGCAAGCAGTTAATAGCTATTTTGTAATGTTTTGCTCCTAGCTTGTATTCATTAACATTCATGAATGGTCATGTCATACTATTTTATGATGAGATGAAAATCTCAAACTGTTGTTTGTTTGTTTTGAAAGCTGCTTATTATTAGGATGGCCAACTCTTTCTAACATCCTTCGTCCTAGTCCCAGGAGCACCCTGTGCGGCAGGAATCTGAATCTTTAAAAACATTGCATGCTTTCTGAATGGCATATACATATATTCTCCAGAATTTCATAGTATTTCATGTTAAATTCTTAAAAGTGAGTCAGTGTGAACACCAAATAAAGTTCTGGGTGTTTCTCTCTCTCTCTCTCTCTCTTTTGTTGTTGTTGTTGTTATTGTTGAAGCAGGAGTTACTGCACAATATTATGAATTTAAGGTTCAAGATGGCCATCAGGCTTTTCATAGTAGTTCAGGAAACCAAAACCTAAAATGTATTCTGTAGTTGCATCATCCTCCTGAAATCCTTCTCTTTTGCTGTGTTGACATCTCTGTTTATCTTGTGTTCAGTATCTTTYAGAACTGTTTGTATCTGCCAATGAATCTGGCAAATGCATACCTTTATCATGTGTTTTTTTTTTTTTTTAATCTGCCAGAAGGCATACAAACATGGGGGAAAAAAATCATTTCTGAGTTTATGCTGGATGTCTTCAACTGTGGATAAAAAAGATGGAGGGAGGGAATTTTTAGAGAGTTTGAGGTGATAGTGCTTGTGCTCATTTTGTGTGCTGTTTTAATAGTGACCATTTTGGCCTGCGTGTCAGTGATTTATGCTTAAAACTTTCATAATAACAAGACTGTTGATCTATTGTTTCAAGTCCTTCGCAGAAATTTCACCGCAGAACTGATTTGCAAGTAGTGCTACAGGAAAAGATCCAAGGCCTTTAGAAACATTCCCATATGACAACGCAGCTGTCCCTTTGTGCTCCCTCTCCCTAAGGAAGATTAGAGAGTGATGTGTTTCTATAAAATTTATTTCTTCTGTGCTGCCTTCTGTGAACTTAATTTTGCTACTGTGGAGCAAGGAGACAGGGATGTGCCCCGACTTCATGTGCTACTCCCATTCTTCATGTAAGGATCTGTGGTGTCCTCAGGGATCTCTGAGGAATCTGGAACAAGAAGTGGGCAGCGTAGGGGAGGAGATGGTCTTGTCTTGTGGCAAAGGACAGCAGTCTTCATGTTGGTTCTAGACTAGGTTTTCTGAAGTATCTGGCTACTTTCCACTGCCAAAATGAGTGCTTTCAATGCTATCACTGTATTTTTGTAAGGAGCAGTAAAAAGCAAAAAATAGAGCAGGCATGCAGCATTTATTGAAATTGCTGCTGTTATTTGGGGACAGCGGTCTTGGAACATCATCCATCCTTCAATCCAGACCATTTAGGAAGTTTACATTCTCGGACTTGGTATGCTTAAGAAAGGAAATGGCTAGGCTGAATTTCTGCATTCTAGAATTATTATTTTTTAAGTACTTAGGTATTTAGAAAGCACTGTACCAGTTTTTGTGAAATACCCAACTAGCTGTACCTTGAGTGAACTTCTGAACCTGTTAACCTTGGCTTCAATAAGGCATGTCTGTGTGTAGAAATCTTTGCATTTGAAGGAGTAAAATACATAGACTTTTTAAATGGTGTTCAATTTCTTTGAAATGGTTTCTAAGAAACAATTATGGGGGGGGGATAATTTCTGAGCAACTTTTTACTGCAGTCTTTTCATTCATGCTGCCAGGCACTGCTCGTATGCTTTGGTTAAGTCCTGTTCGCTTGTGGGTTTTTTCACTTTGTGTCCTAATTTTCGGGGTTATATAACCCTTGGCTGTGGAACGTTAGCCTGTTCATGTAAACCTAAAGGTGTTAGTATCATTTTTGAATACCAGAGTGTTTCATCACAAGAGGAATTCCTGGTAAATCATTTTTAAAAATGGGTGGAGATTTATTGCTCTATTCATTTTTATAGTGTCTTAATCTGGCTTGAGTCACTGGGAAGGAAGCCATGGATTCTTTGGTATAGAGCCTTTGAGCAGCCTGTGTGTTATTGTGCTGAATCACAGCACCTGCAACAACCTAAACAAACCGTTTCTCAAGCCCCTGGAGATTTTTGTCTTATGAATAGCAATTTTCTAGTCCATCCACTGTAATTATAATGAATACATCAAATATTTCGWAATAGATGTATTTTCATCTGCTTATACTTGGTCTGAGCATAATTAAATTACACCTGATGTTTATGATTCAGTCTATGAAGATTTACAAATGATGTTTTTGTGGTATGAAAAATATTTTGAATGTTGCACTACTTTGTGAGWTACACTTTCGTTATTATTTCCATATGCACAAACTCTGGGAGTTTTGTTATACATTTAACTTCCATAGATCATCAGCAATTACTGAAAAACTGTTGTTTAGGCCAGATCTCTTTTTCCATAGCTTCAATAAAGTTTTTTTTGTCGTGACGTTTCTTTCTTTCTTTTTAATTTTCTAGTCTTGCTCTCCTATGGCCTGTTTGTATATATGACTCACCACTATTACTTGACAATTTATAAAAGTAAACAGAACACGAGAAGTGAGATGGAGGAGGTRCAGGTTCTTTCTGTCAAGCTGATTCATATTTCCTGTGTGAATTTGGGCGAATCACCCAACCTGTCTGTGTCCGTTTCCACATCTGTGCAGCAGGAGTAAATTTCCCAAGGGCTTGATAAAAATTAATTCATCTTTGGAAGGTACCTAGGAATTCTGAAATGGAAGGGCCTATAGATTCCCACATCTTATAAATTATGTTGTGATGGCATCAATTAACAAGGACTTTCCTTGGTCAAAAGATTGTGCGGATTACTCGTACATTTGTGTCAAAAGCTATACGTAGTATTAATTTATGTTTCATAGGACTATGTAATTATCACAAGTCCTCTGCATTGTTCTCACTGGTTATGTGCTCTCAGTGCTAAGCATGACAAATGTTAGCCAAAGTATATTTACATTATTACTAGAAAGCTCAACTACCAATAAAAAGTTGTCGAGTGAGGCAAAGAAGCTGGATGTAGAATAAGATCTGTTTAAAGATATATTTATTTATTATCAAGGTAAATGTTCTTAAGCCTCTTTGCCATTGTTGTTACTATGGCTCTCTTTCTGGTCACAACTTATTTTTCTCCTATTATTACTCAATATTTAACCTTTCCCTTTTGGGCCTTAAGAATATGAAGGGTTGAATGTTTGCAAAGCGATGCTTAAAGCCATCTGGATATGTGTGCCTTTGGCATCTTTCTGTGTGTTTTCGTGGTAATTGTACTGTTTTTCCTGGTTGACTTTGTGATCAATAAAACTCCAGATGTAGCTATGTTGATTATTATTTTAGATCTTTTAGCAATAATAATTAGAGCAACAAGATGTGTTTCAGATTTCTTTCAGATCGATCTCGGTTGGTTAGCTAACCCCAAACTGAACAGCGTGATGACAGAGAGAAGCTTCAAAAGGACTAAGCAGCATTTCATCATTTAAGATATGACAGGGCAGCTGCACTTGTCTGACGTCTTTGATGTCTTTCTATATCTAGCCACTAGAAGCTGTCAGTGTGTCCTGGCCTCTGCTGAACACACATGATTTTCAGTTTTGGGAGACTTCTCTGAGCTACAGTGTTCCTTCTTTCAGAAGCATAAATTTTTAAAGACAAATCACAGCTTGGTCTTTTTTTTTTCTATGATTTGTTCAGCAAGTTCTTGCCTATTTGCTGCTCTTGCTCATGGCCGTGAAAATTGTCAGTTCTTTGCATAATTTTAATCTCTAGGTTTGGGAGTGGGTTGTGCGGTTCACACTAACTTAATGTAATGTAACATTTAATAATTTACTACTGTGCTGTCTTCCATTACCTATCAARTATCACTTTCCTTCATTTATGTTTAGATTAGTTGGAATCAAACCACATTACACCCTCCCACATTACAGGCTAATGAGAGTTGCTCAATAGCAAGAACCATCACCTGAGGTCCTGTGAACGTGAGGCAAAAYAGGATTCTTGATGGACAGAAGCAGCAAAAAAGAGAGAGGCCATTAATAATTAGGTGCATAATTATTTTAGGGTTGACCTCTGGAAAAGCCATTTTCCCCACACCCTTTTTTTTTTCTTCTCCCCTTTGCAAATCAGCCCTTGCCAAATCCTAACTGAAAGCATTTGGCAGGTATAGCTAGTCATCTCTTGCTCTGTATAAAGTACCCTCCATGTGAGGCACACATACAGAGAAAGTTTGGGTAATGGTTGGCTTGGCAAAGCAATTTTTTTGGATGGATAAAAATTCCCAAGGCCTCTGTTTATTTATATAGTTCTTGGAATAACCCAGGTTTCAAAAGGCTGCTGGCCAGCTGCTGAGACAGTGTTCCAGCTAATATATTCCCAGTGCAATCACCACACTTTGCTTTTCCCATCATGATATCCCCAAAGCTGTTTTTGGTTAAATCTCATGACTGGAATATAGGAAAGTTCACATTAAGTCAAGCTCACAATGCTGCAATGTTTCTTTTTAACCAAGCCTCTTTAAATGGAAAGATGCCTACTTTCAGCTTTAACCTGGACTGTTTCTATGTCTGTGGGGAGAATAATGCAGCTGTAATGTAGTGTATAACCAAAACACATAATGCCAAGAATAAATGGATCACTATGGTGGATCTCAAAAGGTATATGGGAAGAGGTTACTTTTAGTAAGCAGATTAAACATTCCATTTCAGTGACTAAGATTAAAGCAAAGCCAGAGCTAAGGATTTCTGTGGTATAAATGCCCTGTTAACATTTCATTGTTCTTAGCAACCAAACCACTGAGGCAATGCACCAGGAAAACAAACTACATTTTTTTCCTGTTTGTTTTTATTTGATTTTTTTTTAAGTCAGAACGTTAGAATGAGACTCACATGTCTCATAGTCATAGTGCACAGAGAGCCTACGGAGCTTAGAACTGTGCACAAGATTTTTTTTTTTCCCCTGACTGGGTGAATGAATGTCACTACAGAAAATTTTTGCCCATTTCTATCCTCCCACCCATGGTAAGCCTTTCTCATGGCAAGCGAAATCATTAATTTAGATCCGTGGTGCCCATCTATTTATGTAATAGAGGCAGGGAAAAAGGTTCCCCAGGCAAGAACAATTCATTTATGCTTACACACCCCARCCTGTCCAAAGGAAAGACTGTTGCTCTGTGGTGATCCAGAGCTGTATACAGTCTTGATCTGAACTTTATGTAAATATGAAGGAAGAAAGAGCATTTTCAAAAGAGGCTGAAAACAAGCAGAGAATYGGGCTTAGCAAATCTTGTATTATAACTTTATTCAAGGCATTTGAAGTATATGATGTTCTTCCAGCATTTCTTGACTATACCAAGCAGCCAGCAGTACTCAGTAATTCTCTGTTTACCTACCTACACTTCTTGATTCTTATATTCAAGGTAAGGCAGCTTTTCACTACTGGTTTGGCTGGTTCCTGTGTGTTGATTATCACAGTTTCTTTAGTTGTTTCAGAGCTCCTAGTAGGGGAGTACTAACCTTTTTTCCACTCCGGGCCTACATGCTTAGGCAGAATGGAATTTACAGGTTGGGCAATTTTTCTCAAAATACATACTTCACTTCCCTTCTTCTTTGTCCTAGCCGTAGCTTATCTTTACTCTAAGAAGCAGTGACGCAGACAGTTTCATGCTTCCAGTGATCACAGGTCTATTTTTATGCTATAGGAGCTTCTGAGACAGATTGTGGGTAGTTTAGTATTACTTAGTTTTTGTTAACACRGTAGTTTTATCTAAGAAAATATCTAAGAAATAGATTGGCCTCTCTGAGAAGGGCACTGAAAGAAGGAGGCTCAGAATATAGGAATATTTTGCTTAGTGCAGAATATCCAGCACTACAGAAGAAGTGTTTTAGGTCTTCTCTGGCTTTTTCAGCTCGCTTACTTTAGACATGAACATGAAATGCTCGCCTTATTGGAAGAYACCTGCATGTCTCCAGAGCTCCATTAATTTCAGTTAGACTCTAAAATCCACATATTTATGAATTTTTTTTATTAAAAAAAAAAAGAGAGAAAAGAAAAGAAAAGAAGGGGGATGGACAATGAGACCATCCAGGAAAGACTCTTTGGGATGGTACACTGGAGAGAAAATATATTTTCAGTTTATTTCTAGGGAAATTACAGAGAAATGAATGGAACAAGTCAATGGTCAATTATGCATGGGACTGATGGATATTTCATGTTGTTCACTATTTTAGGGCATCCTCCCCTTCCCCCACCCCTAAATAACATGTATAATAATATTGAAGCATATCTTATTTGGGGAAAAATACAGATAGCACAGCTGTGCCCAGGATGCATGGACTGGCCTACTGACCTGTTCTACTGCTATAGCTCACAGCTTCTGGTTGAAAAATTGTTGGGATACAAAGGAGAAAAATTATGTTTTCAAAACATAGCAAGAATTTCATATCACCGTATTTATGCAGAGAAACTAAAACTACTAGAGCAAAGAGTGGAAAGAGTAGCTAGCAGATAACAAAGAAGGTATTTAAGCCTTTTATGTACAGCAGCATAAACTGGGTTGAGCTCCACAAATCAGGACCCACATGGGCTTAGGAACCCTGTCATTGAGATGCATCTGCAGAAAGAAGGGGGAATTCAGCTACTCTAGAAGTCACTCTACAAAGAAAATTAATGGAACTTTATTCGTGTTCTTTAAAAAAGAAGAGTTGTTTGCCTCTTSGTGGTGGTTATGCCACTTGATCTGTTTTCCTTCTTCCTCTCTTCTTGTCCTGCTTTATTAAAAACTTTTTTGGTTTAGAGCTATTTATTTAATCCATCCCTTCTGAGGAATTAAGTTCACAGAGCATTCAGAAGTGGATTTAATTTTCCCAAATATCTGAATATGAGCCTAAAGATTCTTAAAATTGCCTGTCACAGGCAGAAGGTTGCAAGATCAGAAGGTCCTGGCAGCAGAACTCAAGGGAACCAACTTTTTACAGAAGAGTCCCACTGCGTTTTATAGATAGTTATATTAAAAAGAGCTGAATTATTTTTCCTGATGTTCCACTAAGTACACACAGGAAAGCAGTATTTTATGTGAAAAGGAGCCCAGATCACGTTTACAGTCCTGTTTGTGTCATCATTACTTTTATCTTTTGTGCTGAGAGATTTTTACACTTCTAAAATCTTTCTTTTTCAAAATCATGTTACATCAGATGTCCGTTACTTGGATTTTTCTATAAAAGGACAAGAAAAATGTCCCATHTTGCTTTCCAAGATGCTCTTTAAGAGATATAAACCAAAAGATAACTAGGTTATTTTAGTGTCTCTTAAAGATCATAGTTCAAGGTCAAATAAGTTAGACTTAAAAAAACAAAACAAAACAAAACCAAAAAAACCCCAAAACCACAAACAAAATGAAACAAACAAACAAAAAAAAAACAATAGTTTTTATGGCTATGGCTAGTTAGTGGCTGCTAAAAAGCAAAATATTGCCCTGCTGTTATCTTGATAAATTCTGGAAAGGAATGTGGGTGTCTGAAATTTTTATATATAAATATATATATGTATGTATGTATGTATTGAAACAGATATGAACACGAGTTTTTTTATAGCTGTATATAGTTATGCATCAAAGATTAGTTTTTTAATTTTGCACAGATTATATTGATTGATTTTCAAAAATATATTGAAAAATACTAAACTCCCATAGTGTAAGTTGTGTGCTAAGACTATACTAGCTCTTATTTTATTCTTCTGCATATTTATATGCTTATTCTAATACATATACCTAACTAAATGTTTCAATATGAGCAGTCAGTTGGGGAGTGAAGGGCCGGTCAGGCATAATACAGATAGACGTGATTATTCATTTAAAAGCTACTGGCTGGGCTACTTAAATGGCTAGATTTGGTCAGTTATATCTGATTTCCACATGTGTTTCCTGTTTTTCTTCTAAATTCTATACTGCTCAGGGACCTGGGGAATGTGAGTCCAGGATTTTCCTGAAAGGAAGGACTGCTTTGTTCATTACTGCCATGGGAATGTGTTAAGCTTAAGCATATGCAGCACAGTTCTCAACAGTTCTCCAATAGTATATATCAGCTTAGCTCATTAAAAATGATGAGAGAGAATTAAGGCTAGAGAGAAAGGAATGGTGGACAACTTTTCTTTTTTTTTTCTTTTTTTTTTCCCTTGGGTGGCAAAGAAGGGACTRTATATACGCTGTTTACTATAGTCATCTTTACACAATCACTTGTTATCTGCCAAARGCAGTTCTAGTAAATTAAAACAACCACTTTGAAGTATGTAACTAAAGTAGCTCTGGTTTTTAGCCTAGTATAAACAATTTAAAATACATCAGCAGTCTCGGACCATCAGGAAGAGATAAAACATCCTCAGCAGAAAACCTGGGAACAAATCAAAAATGTGTTTATTTGAAATCTGTGGCAAGGCACAATTGTGTTTTTCTCTCCTTAGACAATACTGTTTTAATTAGGGGTAGCTCTGTCTCTTATTATGGTAATCCACCATAATTTCCTAGAAATTGTTTATTAAGAATTAAGCTTGTGCCTATCCAACTAAGAGAAATAAGATACTAAATCTGTTGCAGCCAGGTCATTTATTGACTTATTCTTCTAAATGTTTCATGGATACTTTTAGTGGARTTACTGTAGTCAAAAGTAGGATTTTCCTGACTAAATACTTGTTAGTTACAAGGGAGAAATAAAATACCTATTCAAGTCTGTGCAAATTATGCGAAGTAGCAAAATGCACCCTAAAGAAGGTATTTGAACAGTCTATTCCAGGTCTCTGACTGCGGTGGATAAGTCAGAGCCTGGTTTCTCTAGATTCCATTTATAGTCAATAGAAAAGATGCACTCTTGCAGAGGGAAAGGCTGCTTTTTCCATCAAGTCTCCAAATATTATCRTGTTCAAAATTAGTCATCCCTAGCTTGTGTAACCTCCAACTCTCTAAAACCAAACTCTCCTGCCCTCAGAGCATTTTACAGTCACTCCTGGGCAGCAGGTCCTAGCGCAGCCCTCAAATTGTTCTTGCTTAGTAGCTCCCAAATAATTAACTRGTCTTGGGGTAATCAGTTGTGCTGGCTGCTTCCTGACTACCCAAGACAGTAGAAGAGGAGTTAGCAATTTCCTAGCACACACTTCTTCCATGCCAGCTCAGAATTAATTTGTTTCCTCAGATTAGCTGGAAGCTTTTAGGTGACTTGGTTTCTCACCTGTCTGCCCGGGGCATGGTACTTATTGTCAGCCTGCACAGTCAGCCCTGTTGCTTCCATCTGGGCTAACTTGGGGCTGTCTTGACACAGAGGTTCAGCAACTTACTCATATCTAGGCAAGTGGGAAGACTGACTCTTTCTGAAGAGACAAGTCTTTACTGAGCATGAGGTATTGCGTTTCATAGAATCACAGAATCGGTAAGGTTGGAAGGGACCTCATTTARTCCAMCCCCCCTGCTCAAGCAGGGTCACCCAGAGCATGTTAGACAGGGTTGCATCCGRGTGGGCCTTGAAGATCTCCACAGAAGGGGACTCCACAACCAGACTCCAATCTCCTGCTCCTAAATGTGAGCATGGATCCATATGTGTGAGTGAAGGGACCACAATGCTTTATGCAGGCTTGAAAGAAAGATGTAAARTCACGCTAATGCTGGGCTCTGTATGTGTTATCCAGGTGGCATAAAGAGGAGGATCCAAAGTGACAAAATCACGTGTGCATTAATTAAGTCTAATCTTTAGGGAGGGGAGGAGGAACAATTCTTAACCATATTTTAAATGGATTGCATTTTTGTTCAGCTGATTGTGGAAAATATTGGTCAGTGGGATGRTATATCAGATCTTAAGGAATCAAATTGAAGGGCTTAAGCAACATGGAAACAAAAACCATATTTCAAAATATCAAGAAGTGGTTTGGAATTTCCAATATGTCTTTCAAAAAAAAAAGTATTTCAGAGAATCACTACTACTATTTTTAGGAAACTGCAACTTTTGGAAAATAAAGACATGTTCTGTATTAACGTATAGATAAATCATCCCTTCACTCAGAATATTCTGCAGAATGCTAAAACTTTCTTGGAAATCCTTGCATATATTGCATCAATCTTCTAGAAAGATTTTAAATAATGTTGTCAAATTACATGATTTGGAGGGTGAGAAGAAAAACTAATTACATTGAYAAATGAGAAAAGATTGAGAGTAGCACTGGGGAATAACAGATCTGGGAAAGTAGGATTTTGCTCCTTACTTTTTAAAGAAACAGTGGCATGCCGAGATGCCTTAGGAAAAGAATGTATTTTTAAAAACAGTTAAGGAGTGTTTTGCAGAAAAGCATAGAACTGAACAGCAAGAGTAGGTGCTTTTGAGGTAGGAAAAGTTTTGTAACCAACTAATTACTCCAAATTGTTAGTCTCTAAAGGAAATGGTTGTTGTTTTCCAGTGACATGCCAGATCCAAGGCGCTGTGGAGAGGAAAACTCTACCATTGCTCAGACAGGAGCCAAGAACTCACCTAAGTTGCTACCATGACCCAAAGGTTGTTATTCTGCTATCTGCTATCTGCTATCTGCTATGGAGGAAATAGTAGCAGTAGTTGGTTATATGATTATATTAGCTTTGCCAAATTAAAGTGTAAACAGATGTGAACAAAACAGTAAGACAGATGAGTTATTTTGGCAACAGTCTGTTACCACCTTAGTCTGATTTTTTTTTTCCTTCTGCTTTTATACAGTGGCCTTGATCTTCCTCCAGGTAGCAGCAGATTTTTTATTCAGTTCTATTGGCGAGAAGAATTTGCCTTTTATAATAGCCTTTCTTCCAAAGAATATTAGGTGATTCCTCAAGCAGTGCTGAGGCAGATTTCTCCCTGCTGCATTTTACACAGCTGCGCACCAGAGCACATTACAGGGGAACAACACCATTGCTCTGCCGTTACCCTCTCTAGTATTAATAGTTGGTCTAATACTGGTGCTGGCACCACAGAGGTAGTTTGCATAAAATCTGAAAACATTTGCTAGATAAAGCTTGAAGTAACAGTTACCAGARGCAGTGGATTTTTGATGTACTAAGGTGTGTGACTGTGACGCATTCAACATAAACTKAGTCGCTATTTCTTATTACTCATGTCATTCCAAGTTTAGTGAATATAACCACAAAAATGTGTTTTTTTTCCTTTCTTTCTTTATTGGTTRATGTGAAAAAACTTTGGCAAATACTTTGTCCTTGATTTGATTTTTGAAAGTTGATTCTGAAAAATCCTGGCAGTACATCATTTTGACTTTTTATGTCAGTTTGGTAGTTCAGCTCTGTATAGAACATCCTTGATAGAAATCCTAGGAAAATAAAAATTGTGTTTTAATTCTTCTGTAGGTGCCTTAATCTTCTGTATGGGCTTATATACACTGTGAATTTATTTTCTGTAGAATATATTTTCCTACACTGGATTTGAAATTTTAAAATTTCTTAGTTTTATAGCAACAGGCCTTGTTTTTGGTGATTTAAGATTACTTGACCTGTTTTACTGAGTGCTTTTCAAARTTCTTCAAAATCAGGTTGTCATAAACCAACGAATATTGATTCTATTCTTTAGGCTTATTTAATATAATATTGATATACACCCACAGATGGATTTTGTATTGAAAACAGTAYGTATCTGGAAGTCTAAAGGCATTCTGTCCATTCAGAGGGTCAAAATGGCACAATTCTGTTCTTGATGTAATTAGTGTTGTTGACTTTTTCTCTAACCCGACCCAAGGACTTCAGCACATAATCCAGAGAGCTTTCAGTTAAGTCACAGAATTATCGCTGTCACMGTGTCAAGAAGCATGTATATTACCAGAAGCAAAAAGAAATGTAAAATGACATTTCTTCTTTTGAACTGATGCTGAAGTATCACGAGGCAAGTTAATTCAGAGACAGGCTCCGGAGAATTTTACATACACAAGCAACTTGAAATATGCTAGAATTCCTGATGGAGCAGTGTATTTTTTTTTTTTTTTTTTTTTTTTTTGCTATTATTATTTTTCTCTTGGTATATATTTTCCCCTTGAATGGGGAAAAGGCATATTTTCTTATAATTTATACACCTATATGAAGAGGGTTAGCATATCTCTTCTTCTGAGGCTGACTTCCTTTAAAATTTCTACTTGAAAGTATTGGTCCTTCCTTTTCAGTATTTWGTAAAATGTCAGTCAGTTCATTCACACTCTTAAATCGACAGAAAATAGATAGATAATTGTTCATATCCCAGTTTTCCAGGAGCTGTGTTGTCAAGATGTACTAGTTGAATTAAGCTTCTTAAAAATTGTAAAATGTGCTGCACCTCATTTCTCACAAATCTCTGTTTGTTTAATAATCAGCTAACAGTGTGCAGAACAATTGCCAAAGGAAATTTAGTGTCTAACTGTAGCTAATAATGTGATGAATGACAGTTGTCAAACTCTCTTTGGGCAAGGACTTGTCTTCCATCATAGTTGACTGTTAACAAGATGAAGCCTAGGAGAGAGGTTATGGAATGAATTCTCTTTCCACTAGCCAAAGGTTTCTCCTCAAAGCAGTCCGCAAATGCAAGTTCGTAYGCTAGACACAATAACTCTGACTGAAACCCCAAATTGACAAGAAAAGGTTAATATAAGGTGCAGAAGAGCAATGCAGCCAAGAAGAGAGACTGATCTGTTTGGAGTTTGGTGACTCCTGCAAATTCTTTAATTTGATCGTTGCATCCATAAGTCGGATTCCATTACCACATTAAGTTTCTTATTTTTTCTTCCTGATTTTCTTTAGAGGATTTAGTGTTTAGGGATTTTCTTGGGGATCTAGAGTGTAGGGAACTCTACAGTTTATGGCCTGACAGGCAGAGAACTACAACTGGAATAAGAAGAGTATAACATAAAAACTTTAGGGGATAACTCTGCCTCAAAGGATTTCTAAGTAAATCTAAAATTTTTCCTCTAGTAAATATGTTAAAATCCTGTCACATTACTGTGCATAGTGTGTTTCTGATTAAACAATGTTGACACCTCATTTATTTCTACTATATTTGCCATTAACTCTGTTATAAAATATACTTAGCTGAGTAATTTTTTATTTTGATTATTGAAATGGCAGTGCTCCATATATTTTTTGGAACTCTTTAGATATTACATCTCTCTGTATAGCTTATATTTTTCTCCTGGGAATTTGACAATTCATACAATGTGTAGAGGGTTTGAGGGTTTTTTTTGTTTGTTTGTTTGTTTGTTTTATTTTGTTTGTTTTTGTTTAGACTACATAAAAAAAGGCCTTTCTTCCCTTTGGAATTATTTTTCTTATTTTAGGCCTGATGTCCAGTTACAAAGAGTTCAAGGACCATCTGTGATGGAGCACATTATCTGTTGGCTTCTAAACTTCACCTTGAATGGAGAGAATAATGAGTCTGGAGAGAGTTCTAGACATAAATATGTTAAAAGATGGGTTGCATGGCTGAACTRGTTATTGCTGGACAGAAATCTTTTCTCTGCTTTCTGATTTATACTGGAACAGAAAGAAGAGAGGTATATCCAGTAACTTCAAGGGCTGAGCCTAGCTGATGTTGCATGGACTCAGTAGCATACTAGGATAGTGATGATATGTTAATGGATTAATTTTAGAAGAAATTCCAGTTCTTGAATGAGAAGCAATTAAATGTTAAACCCAGTAAAAATGTGCATAATTAGAGATCTCAGGAAGATTTTAAAGCAATTAGATTTAGGTAGTACAAAAGATATTCACATGCAGATAGCAAAAAGACAGCTGCAGCAAAAGGAAAATCCCAGAAGACTGTAGAAAAAAAAGATGACTGTGTTTGTAGTAAAATAGAAGCCAGATCATAATGACCTTAGGTTCTGTTTTTGTCTTTGTGTATGTGTTATAATCAAACAATACACATACCTGTATCTATATGCACAAAATAATGTGTGCGGAGGTGCATATGTATATGTTTGTCTGTCTACTTATATAAGATGCACATGTACTTAAGATACGCATGTGTACAAATACTAAATATGCCAGGCTTATATTGCATGATCATTAATTAAGGCTTACTAATGCAAAGAACAGAATCCTAAGTGATCGAGAGTTAGCCTCATGCAATTGGTCATGTTTTTGATTCATTAGCATGTTTCACAGTAGATTATTTTCTGTTGTCTTGTGTTACAATTCCCAAGTAATACAAGTAATTTCTCCTCCTCCTTCAAATCCATATTTTCCATCAAAATTAACTCTACCTGAAATCTGCAGGTATTATAACCCAACATTATGGGTCAAGTATGTACTTCATGTAAAGTGTTGTGTTCATGAAGAAAAGTAACTTCAGAATGCCTTTTCTAAAAGAATTGATAGAATGGTGGATGCTTGGCAAAGATACRTATATCTCTGGGCAGTTAGGCTTTGCTTTCTTTACATTATCTTGAAAATTTTATTGGATTGAACACGCTTCGTTTTTAAACATTATTAGCAAGTAATATTATCGGATTGTTCCTTGCCTGCAATAGTTGTAGTGGAAACATTTAGGTTGGTATGAGTTAGCTTGTTTTATAAATCTATTTTAAAAAAGAATGGGGGGRAAAAAGGAGAATCCACAGCAAATAATTTTCAGTGCGCTCCTTGGAGATCAGTTTACCCTAAAAACAGATCTCAGAACTTCGTTAAAACTTTTGTTAAAACCTTTTCTCTTCAATAGGTCTAGAAATAATGAATTTTTTAAAAGGRTATGCTTACTTGCATTCTTCAGAAAGTCTTCACACTCTGCAGCTGCAGACTTGAAGTCTTTGAAAGGTGTAATCTTCCATAAAGGAAGATTATTAAGAAGAACTTTGTAAGAACTTGAGTTAAGAAAGCTAAGTTACTAAGAAAACTGAGATACTAATAGTATCATCTAACTAGTTGCTGGTATAACTACTTACAACATGGTAATAATCACTTTGTACTGTGTTAAAAGGTGTTCTTGCCAGCGTATTAACAGCAGTCATTTCCTGACATAATCAGATAGCTGTTTTGGACCAAAGATGTTATGACTGTTGTATTTCTGTTGCTATGCATGTCTCATATACTGTCTGCTGGACAGTCCTCATAGGGTATTCTTTGGAATAAACAGAAGATGAGATAAATATGATTTTTTTTTTATTTTTGAACATTAGCATTACTTTCACTAGTCAKGAAATTGGCTTCTTTTTAGCAACTATTAATAAAAGAAGAATGCCATTGATTTTTGGAGATTTTACAAAGATGTCTGTATTTTCACACTTCCATCATCTTGACAAGCAACCTAGAAAATTGAAAGTGTGGGACGTAAACTATTCAGACACGGTTTGCGGACAAAATTCTCTGTAAAGCTGTGTAGTCTATTAATCTGTCACGGTTAAGGCATATCAATTTCCATAGCCAGTATCATGCATGAGTGTGATGTGTTTATTTCCATGCCTGTGAGCTTTTTCCACCTTATTTGGATCGACAGTAGGAAGGCTTAAGCAAAGGCAGAGCAAGCCTTAAACCAATACGTCTGGATCCACAGCAAAGATATTTAAATCTTTGAGGCTGGAGTTAGCAAAAGGCAACATCCCACTAGAATTCTCTAGCTTGATTTCTACTGTAATCCCTTTTCTGCTTGGGGTCACAGAAATGTGCAGCTCGCCCCTACCACACTGGGTTTCTCTCTTCATATCTGTTCATTCTGTAAGTGCCCTAGTGGGCAGAAAGGATCCTCTTTGCCCCCTTGAGACCTTCCTGTCCCTGGCTGAGTMTGGATTGGAGCGTGCTGCTTGTGCTATCCACACATGCAAAAAACATCTTGCAGAACAAATCGTGTTTGTTAACATAACAGCAAGCTCAGTTTAGAGTGGCAAATTATTCTCGTTTATAGCTCTCATGATGAGCAGCTTCTAGGAGAAAGGAAGGAAGTATGGGAGAGCCACTGGAAGAGCTGTTATCAGCTCAACCCATCTTACTCTTGTTCACAGTTAAGCCATTTAGATATAACCTGAGGATCGTTCTCTGACATCTTCTGCATTAATGCACTTTGAAATGGAAGACAGGGAAGATATCTCCCTTCTATAGAGAAGGAGATACTAGTGCCAGTTAGGTAGCCTTTTGAAGAGCTCATGACCATAGTTTTGGGGCTGCTAAAGCGTGTCAGCCAGCTCCAAGCTGTGGTGTGGTAGACGCAGCTGCACCATGGGAGCTGAGCTGTGTCCTGGAGCCCGATGGCTGAGGAAGCACGCACCCCTGGCTACTCAGGCTGATGCATCTCTGTGGCCCTTGAGCCTTCTTGTGTTTCGGCTCATTCCCATCCCACAGTCAAGCAAAAGAGTTACGGGGCAAGCACGGTTATTTCAGGCACTTGGGCAGATCCTTGAGGTCCCTCTTCCACTGCGTAAAGTGTTTGGCGTTTTGTGAGGCATATAGGATTAATAAGGTTTGCCTATCCTAATGTAGGGTGTTTTCATTTAAAGATCTCTGTTTACTGTTTCTCAATGAAAATATAGTTATTGGGTTAAAAATTGGTTTCTCCTTTCTATGGGAGATATCACTAAGGTCTTGTGAAGGAAATGTTGCGTTAGTGACAATTTTATAAACTTACTTGACCTGTTTGTAGTAGACTGTTGCACATCTTATTTGGCTATGTCCAGACCAAAAYAACACTACAGGACTTTATGCATGATTATTTCAAAACCAGTAAAAAGAAATATTTTTTTGACATTTAAAGCCATCAACTTTGATGTCCTTAAGACTCTGTTATACGTTATGAGATCCCTTAACTTAGTAATAGAATTCTGCACTCCGATTTTGGTTATTTCCTGGTTTTTTTCACTTTCCATGTAAAACCGGAAGGTTATTTTCTTATATAATAACTATATAATAACTGGAACTCAAAGAGTTTGGGAAGTTTGGAGTTTTACTCTGACCAGAAAATACCTTGTGTGTTCTTTTTTCCTCTTCTAGCTAGACAAAAAGATCTTTTATAAGATGTTGTCTTTGACAGAGATGCAAGAACATCTCAGTGATGCCATAAATTTGTTATGCAAGTTCAATTACTTTGCTCAATTTTYCATTCTTCTGAAAAGTTTACAGATTTCACTAACGTGTATTTTAAACTATCATCATGCTCTTCACCTAGCAAGATCCACCCAGTGTAACAACCATGTAACTGCAGTAGTACTCAATAAATTACTGTTTTTCTGATAGTTCCGTGCATCATGCAAGTATTACATAACAACCATATAAAATAAGACTTTTGACAAGTAGTCAGAATCTCAGAAGATATAAAATAGTTTAGTTCTGTTCARTGATAACTGTTAGTCACTTACTGTGGTCTTAGTCCAGGATACTTGACTTTTGTGTAAGAATTTGAAGCCCATATCTTTTAACTATTTYCTTCACAATCCTATTAGTAATTCTTGCTTAAGCTGTTATTTAAATTTATTTCTTACTGTTATTCTAGTAGTACGATAGCCTTTTCACTGTAGTCCTTGTCAAGGTATGAAGAGAGATAATAGTGAATAAAGATTCCTTTTCTTTCTTTTTCCTTACATTTTTAAGAAGTGGGATAGAATCTGTAAACATGGTGTTGTCAGTAAGGACAGATATACCATCTATAAAGTCTTGCATATTGTTTTAGTTTAATTATTTCTGACGGCTCACTTGTCACTTTAATAGGCTTCTGTTAAGTAAGGAAAAATAACTTTCCCTCCTTTGGGCTGTTGTGAGAGAGGTCAGGAATGGAATAATTAATGTTCTACACTGAAATTTTTTTTAAGAGTCTGTTGTAATTGAAAGGCAAAAAAAAGTCTGTAGCTGCAGAATAAAGTCTAAAAAGGCTTGCATAAACTTTCTGATGATCTATCTGTAGTTGGTTTATTGCTGGGACTTAGAAAAAAAAAAAAAAAAAAAAAAAAAAAAAAAAAAAAAAAAAAAAAAAAAAAAAAAAAAAAAAAAAAAAAAGAGTTCTTGGCAGCAAGTTTTCTTAGGCAGCTTGCCAGTATCCTGATTCAGTGTTTATGGGAACATCTTGAAATGACTCCCAAATTAATGACTATATCTTCCATCACTCCAGTCTGATGTCTGAACATGAGGAGAAATAAACAATAGTTAATGATCTGGAAGCTGCTGGCAGTAACTGTATTAGTTCTGGTTCTTATTTTCACTTACTAACAGCAAACTGTTCTGATCAGATGTTTATCTTTGAAAAACATATGCAATGGAAAATTGCACCTCAGATTGCTATCCATTTCACAGTTTCTTTCACTGGGACAGTTTCACACAGAACCAAATGATTTCGTATTGGTTTCATAGATAGCTGCTTATTAAGATTAAAATGTCTACTTTAAAATAGACAAGGTTTTTCATTCTTTTTTTCAGTGAGAAACCTRAGGCACCTCAACATACTGTACTCTAGGGTTCCCGTTCAGACTCGGCAGGGATACACACATGCATGTGCCAGAAGGCTTTTTCCTGCCCAATACCATTGACTGAGCTGCTGAGGAGAGGCAACTGGTTTCGGAGCAATTTGTTTGGAAGCAGTCAGATGTTATATTGTGATCTCTCATTTTACATTCAGTATGCGTATCAAGGAGTTCTGWTACAAAATTAGCTGTAAAGGCACAACTGAACTTTTTATCCCTTCCATTTATTTGGGGGTGAAGATATTTTGTTTGGTTGGGTATTGTCATTTTTTTTCTCATTTTACAAGATTTATAGTCCTGCAGAGTATATATTGTGATAGATTTCATGATCACATGATAAATGTTTCCAAAGTCAGTTTTGAATTACCTAATTCTGATATTGGAACCAAGTTTTTCCAGTAATTTCATAGCTTCACATCTTTCTATGTGTGTCTGTGTGACACACACACACACATATATGTACACTCACACAAACATATGTGTACATATATATATGTTATCATTTTGCAGAGAAATATTCCATAACAACTCAGGATATAGGACTAGGAGGATGCCTTGATTCATCAAGTCTAGGCCTCTGCTGTTACAGGTACCTTGTTATATAACCGCTTTCCTATAAGTACAGTGCTGCAATTTAAAAGCTCATTTTCTTCCTTTCTTGCCTCCCTAAATGTGGAATTCTTATCCATCCTTTTAGATCAAGGGAAATCATTCATTCTCCTATATGTAAATGTTGCTGCATTTTCTAATATCCTTATGGCCAAGCACACAGACAGATAGAGGACAGCTTTACATTGAAGTCCTTGAAGAAAAACTCAGAATAATGTAAATTAGCTTTATAATATTTGGCAAATTTGAAACAGGTAAGTTCTGAATATAGATAGATATGTTCATTTATATATAATATATATGTATATGTTCAAGTTAATTTGTATATAAAATATCTGAAGGTATCGCATAGTTTAAAGTTAGCATTCCTCTTCCTACTGAGTGCTGTTCATTATGACTCAAGTTCCTAAGAGAATAGAACTTACAGTCATATTGTATGGGGAAATACGATATGTATTTCTTTGATGTTGCTGTGATATTTCTATCAATATGGTGTGTTAGAGAAGTTCTGCAAGTCTTCATTCAGGATGCTTTGTGAAATGTATCATTGCTCTATGTAACTTAGACTTCTGCTCATGCTAATGCAAATCTTTGCTGCATTAGGATATATTACCTTCTTGTAGAAGATATACTTTTAAGTCTTAAGTCTATTTGCTGGCTCATTCCCTGATTGCTCTAATTCCAGCTCTGTCTAATAATTTCCTTTACTTCTTATCCAAGAACAGTTGCTATTTTTCTAGCTACATTATGAGGAGYAACATCTCTCATGATATGCTTCAGATATTGCTGGAGTGGTTGGAGGAACTGCTAAATGATTTAGAGGAATGCAAATTTTTGTTTTAATTATTGTTTTTGCTTCTTTGAATATTGTTTCCCCAAATACATATGTTAAATTTCATCTTCAATTTTTGATCTCTTAACATGAGACACTTACAGAGACCTTATTTGCAAACGTTGCTGACCTACCAAATCATTTGATGTTCAGAATCTCAGAACCATGCTATGTAGAATATCAGGTCACACAAGAAAGTATAGAACATTTACAGGAAGTTTTTGAAGGAACGAAATGATTTTTCTCACAGTGGCTGTTGAATTTTCAGTAAACATGAATTATTAAATATAACTCAAAATGTARTATTAGAGGTAAGAATTGTATTCCACTGTGGACACAAATTCGACGATTCTGGGCTGAGTCTGAATAAAGATTTACCCTTCTTTGTGAATTCAGTGAAATATAACTATTTTCTCAATTGAATGAACTTAAATCTTGATGTGAAAGAAACTAGCTGGATCTACACATGGATGCAAAGTATCTCCTTAAGAAAAGGCCCCTTAGAACTACTTTAACAAAAATGAAATTAAATTCTCAGGACTCAACTATTATCATTTCAGATATTGAATACGCATGCTTGCCAGACCATGCTGGAGCTAGTGGTTTGCATTTAARCTTTCATCTGGGTTTGCACCAGCAGTTATCTTCAGTTGATCTAACTGCAAATAAGTGTAAGTAGGTATCTAGTGATTGAGGGGTTGGTRAGAAGAGAAGAAGCTAAGGTGCCTGGATATGATGCTACCTTGTACATTATTAGGACCAGAAACAGGTCTACCTTACCTAATCTAGCCCTAGTTTGTCAGCTTTGAGTAGTTATTTTGCCCTTTTTTTTTCTTTTTTCTTTTTTCTTTTTTAATTAACATTTGGCTTAGGTACACTGCTTAAAGTTAGATATCCACATCTGAAAACACGAGTTAGTGTCCCATGCAAAGAAACAAATTAACAATGTGCTACAACAGAAATGTTATGATTATGGCCAGAGATGATTTATTAATTGAATTATTTTTTTTGAAGTACTATACAGAGGAGCAACAAAGTCCTATACTCCCCAAAAGAATAATTTACCAGCAAAAGTGATTTTATAAATTAAATACTGCTACTTCTTCCTTTCCCTGATACTTAGCCAAACTGTCTCTACCATCTATTAGACAAAAGCTGCATATCTAAACAAAAGTCAAATGCAATTTACAAATAAGAAATATTTGATACCAAATGTGATTTAGTATATATATAAACACCATAATTTCTATTAGTATGTGATATATAGAAGTTTACATGCCAAAATAACACTAGCAATGAAGTAGCTAGTATGTGTGTTAGTATGCTCTACCATATGATGACAGTAATGGAAGGATTGTTGGCAATTAGAATACTGAAATATTTAATGCTTCAATAGAAATAATTTTTCAATAATATCAACAAAACTTTTAAAWTAAAAAATTAAAGTTTAATAAGAAAAAGAAAAATCAAAAAGGACAAATCATGGCCTACTGAAAGAAATACTTATTTTCACTTCCTGATAGCTAGAAATCGTACTTGGAGGTGGGAAGGGTGCACAAGTGTAGACTATCACCAGTCCACCCATTTCATGGTATGGCTCCAGAAATGTTATCTAAATTAGATAAATATTCATAATTTTAAAACAGAACAAGTCACTGGGTTTTATCTACCCTGATCTTATGCCTAACAGACAAAACATCTCACCAAGCAACTGACAAGAGGAGCCTAGACCTTCTGCTTAAGATACAATGCGTCTGTGAAATACTGAACCATAGTTTAAAGATATAGTTGATGAAGTTTCTACCATGCAGATTTAGACGGATCTATAAGTAGTCACACTGTTGGACTTCATTTCTGGTTTTGGTTTAACGACTGAGTCTCATTAGCCCTTTCTCAGATGGCTGCAGAGCTGTGAGCTATTACGGATTTCCTCTTTGTAAATGTTTGTCTTGTTTCTGCTTTGAGGTTCAGGCCCTGTGCATGCTTTGCAATTTTGACAGTGCCAGAGTGCCCCCCACCTACTAGCTGCTTCACTGCTCTATACCCTCAGGAGGCCTTCACCAGGCACCTCTCCACCCTCCTGCTGATGTGCAGCTTTAAGGAAAACGTAGAATGTTGCTAATAAGCAGGACCTTGAACTTTTATAACATCTACTTAGATTTGACTATAAAAATCCCATTCTGCATTTAAAAAGCCCAAGAAACTGTGCAAGCATTAAAGAGGTTTTTTTTTGTATCAAATAATTTTCTCAGTGTACGATTATGCAATTATTTAAGTAATAAAGTTTTAAGCCAGTACACGCCTGTAACATCCTTATAGTCTTTCTGTTAAAACAAACTGCCCTTAAGCACTTCACATTGTTTTATATTCATTTCATTTCCCAGAATAATTAAGGCTTAGTCATTCCTTATAACATTACACAGGTAGGAACATAGACCTGGTTTACAATCATAACAGTAAAACCAGATAGTACTTTCAGACTACTTTTTTTAAGAGTAACAAGTTCTCAGTAGAGAAATCTCTGCCTTACATAATACAAGAAATTAAAATTTCAGTATCATAACATCTGAGGTCACATTTGTAGTTGATATCAAGAACTATAACTTCATTGATTTCAGGGCAAAAATGAGTTTACACCATCTGGGCCTACGTGCCTGAGATAACGTTCTGTTCTGTAGACAGCGCTGTACTGCCTAACATTAAGAAAGGCTACCGCGGCTTAGCAGGGTTACTTTTCTTTATTTTTGTTTTCTGTGACCAGAATTTTGAAACACAAATTAGTGTTTGCTAGCAATGCACGAGTGTCCACAGTAGGGTTTACACTGATATTTATAGATCTGCTCATACGAATCCCTGCATCGGGCTTTGCTTCATCCCAAGCCTAAAGGCAGCTTTCCAGTTACGTTTAACTTGTTTTTTCTCGACTGGGATAACATTCTTTCAGGGTTCCCTCTTACATTGTACAAGTATCTTGACGCTTATCCAGTACAGATCTGTGCCATTTAGGAAGTGTTGCTTTCATCTGAGAGCTCCTAATTTTCAATCCRTGTGCGCCATTCATAACCAAACAGCCTCTGCTCTGCACTGTTCTTCTAATTAATGACTGTTGATTGCTTTGAATCGCTGCACATTGTAACCAGGCGTGATCAAAGAAAATCCAAGATTAATCTGCTCAACTAGATGTCAGATTAGTAAATTCCTCTGTGCTATTATGAAGATTTTTCTCCCTCAGTAAAAGCCTGTCAGAGGATGATGGCTTGGCTATACCTCTGACAGGTCAGTCCAAAAGGTCAGTCCCTGAAAACATGCACACATTAATGCAGTAAAGCGTGATGACTCATTTATATCCAGTTTATAACTCCAAGTGCTCTCTTTATGAATTTTAGTCAGGTTGCKCTGAGAAAGAGATAATTTAAATTGAGTGCTTAACTGAACTCCCTGGTATTCGGTATTCCGATTTTTTCCAAAAATCCCCACCCAAAACAATAAAAAACCCAAGAACCCGCTAGTGAGRGACATAAGCACAAGAACGTTCACATATAACTCTTTTCTAGCAGCGTTCTTGGGTGCCGCTCTCCTGGAGASCATTTGTTGCTCCCTGGCTTCTACAGGAGCAACTCGCAGTCCGGGACTGTCCGAGCCTGCCAGGCAGCAAGGCTGGATTTCAGCTGCTGCTGATCCTGCGCTGCAAGCCGCTTTCATCTGCCTGGCCATGCCCCCAGTCCTTCCTCTCTGCCTGCCACTTCATCAGCCGCTGCAGTTCTGGTGTTCGGCTCTCAGCGCAGAAAGCACAGTCCTGCTCCTGTTTAATAATGAAAAGATGTCTAAACAAATCCCCCGTTTTCGTCCTTTCTTTCACTGATAACATCTGTACCCCAGTGCTGGAAGCTACTGATTGAGATTAAGGATTTGAAATTGTTCCCCTCAGCCACGTAGATGTAGTGAGCTGACTGGGCTTCTAA
Source organism: Rhea americana (assembly GCF_003343005.1). Lineage (NCBI taxonomy): Eukaryota > Metazoa > Chordata > Aves > Rheiformes > Rheidae > Rhea > Rhea americana. Next base: position 2,318,443 of record NW_028186579.1, read on the forward strand.
CTTTCTTCCACTTTATGAAATGCTTCCKTATCTCCGGAAATACCTTTTTAACAGAACAGAACAAAATCAACCTGCTTCAGGGCTGCCAGCGGTCCCTTTGTCTCATATTGCCCCGACCAATTCTCCACTTTGGCCTCTTGGCCGGTGCAGAACGTCCTTCATGGCGGTGGCAGTGTTGAAGGTTTTGGGTTGCCTCTACTTGTGGACCTCAATCACAAAGCTTACACCTTTCTCTTTTCTTTCCCTGAAAGACCTTTTCACTTGCATTACTTTCACAGTTCTTGTTCCAAGCACAAAGCCTTTTTGAATTGTTTCTCCAGTTTGCCACAGTCAACTTTACAGACTTTATGGTATCTTTCAAGGCCATAAAATGGCACCATGAGCTGTTCCTAATTAAATACATCCATATTCATTTTAGTGGATCTTTAATCTCTTACCTGATTTTGCTTAAGTGTAGGACTGTTTTTGTTTTGCTTTGTTTTGCTCTTCTGGATGCTTTGGTTTCATAACCATTATGTCTTCAGTAGTCAGGATAAATAGTGATCTCCCAGATACTTTTATATAAGAGATCCCGGGCTGATAATCACACACAGATGTTGATATTTCTAGAGTATTTTCAGAGTTCATCTGTAGTATTGTACCTTTTGAGTTAACTGATGTTTGGATAGGGAAAAGTTCTACTGATTCTATGTATAACTGAGTATTTGATATATCATAATGTTCTCTAACTGCTTTTCCTGCTAGTTCATCACATTACTAATATTTCTTTTAAACTATCTAAAAACTATTACATTTTAGTTTGAAGGTCAAAGAAGAAAAACTTAATGTTAGATCTGCCAAGCTGCAGACTAACTCAAGTTGCCTTTTAAATTTCTATACCATTATTCATTTATCTTCCTACTCCTTAAGGAATTTCTAGATAAGTTCATTTTTTCAGCCTAATTGGTTTTCTACCATGAATAAAAGATGTTTYCTAAAACTTCAGGGTAGGCAATGTATATGCAAAGTGGCAAAATKCTTAAAACATGTAATTCTTTGCCAGGGAATGCATGGCCCAGGCTGATATTGAAGAAACATCCTAAGAGTTAAGCAGAAAAGAAGCGACCACTTCTYTCGTATTTTTAACTTACAAAAAATAGTAATTTAACATTAGAAATGTTTTTCTCACAAGGCAATTGTTGATTCTTTTCTGGCAGAGCTCTCTTGTTTGTTTTTTGTTTGTTTTGTATCAGCCCATAATCCGTGACACGAAGAGATTTATCTCATCCTTAAAATTAGGAAAAGAGCAGTATCATCTCCTAATTTATATCTTTATAGGCCATAGTATTTCCACAGGCCACAGTACTTAAAATACTCCAAGGATCGTAGATGGTTTCCTGTAAATGTGCAAACTGAACTGAGGTCATTTTGCACCTGAACTTTTCCATGCGTGTCAGCAGATTGCTGCAGTTTCCTTAAGACAAAAGAAAAAGGAGAGCAGCTGAAAATAATTAATATTGAACTTGACGCATAAAAAATGTAATTTGTCACTTGTGATTAAAGCCTTTATCTTTAGTTCTATTTTTATATTCATCATGGGTCTCCCTTAGCTATCATTAGGCTCCACATGGTTGGAGTTAGTCTGACCTTTGATCCATCATCATAGACAAAGGGATCTGTTGCTGCAAAATTGGAGCCCAAGCTAGTCAGCAGCAATGTAGATCAACAAATGTAAGCTTGGTTAATAAAATTAATGATTGATTTAGCCACCCTGATTAATTTTTAAGTCTGTGTGGCCGATATAGTGGCTTTTTAATGGCAATCTGTAAAAGGAAAATTAGATGCGGAGCAAAATGTAACATTAGGAATTTGTATCATGATAAATTAATCGGATGCGAAAAGTAAAGACGRTAGAAGTGATATGTATTTTCAGTGTATTCACAAGGTACTGTTCAGTTGAGAATATAGAGCAATGGTTCAACAGAGACTATTGTTTTTTCTTTGTCTCTGAAGCTTTCCAGAAGTTTTCTGACTGCCACAGATCCTGTGGTTGCTTGTTTTTCAAGCACAAGGAACCGAAATGTTTGACATATCGCTGTCCTACCACATCATCGTCCTACCACCACATTACCCTCTTTCTTATCATTGTAAACCCATCATACTGTATATAAACTGGAGTAATGCATAAAATACGATAAATTAATGTTTTCRTATCAGCCATGTCCTTTTTTTAGTATAGGCGTATGCAGCTGAAAATGGCCTGTGTTCTTATGGCTGACCCTGAGTGGTGTCTCTTCAAAAGCAAACCATTATTCAGTGTGTTGTCATGGAGAGGGGCTCAGACTTCAGTAGTTGGTCATGTTGCCTGTCCATTAAGCTAATTTCAGTATCACAGTTAAACCCAGACGATACGTTCTGTGGTGCAGCTTTGCTCTGTGGATGTGATGTGAAACTACTTAATATGTTCTGTCACTTTCCACAATAATAAAATCCTAAGCCAAACCTTAGCTTTGTTCCTGTTAAGTAAAACTCCTTTGGGAACCGAGTGAAGAGTAATATATTTATAGTCCTATTATTAAGTACTTTTGTGGTAATAGCTTCATTATTTTCGGGAGGTCATTAATGCACTTCCCCTTTTACTGCAGCAGATTATGGTTTAAAGCCATTGTTTTAGGCATCTCYGTTTCGATTATCACCATCCAGTTATGAACAGCCTGCAGTTTCTGAAAGTCCAAACAATAGTTAGGAGGGGTTCCTATCGCTCGGAAGACCAGATTCCCCTCTCACACTCACTTCAGCAAACACCTCTGTGCACAAGGCCCTTTTTAGTGTGGAAGTGATGTCTGAAGCTTTGAATCTTAGCATTCGAAAACTGAAAGCACTGAAGCGCCGTTGTTGTATTTCCTTAACGTGCATAAACCCAGATGTTGTTTTCCAGCAGTTACCCTGTGTTCAGCCACATAACTTGCCCTTTGCTGTCATGTATYCCTGTTTAGTAAGGTCTTTCTCCACTAACACATCAGCCTTGATCTTAGGACTTCAGGGTAGTCACCATGTCTTTGGCTCCAGCTGTTAAGGAATTCTTGTTTTAGGTTTGTTTTGGTAGTTTGTAGATAGTTCTCAGTTTCAAATTTACCTTGTTTATGTGAATTTTCATTTCTTCATGAACTGAAAATTTTCAAAAAGCAGACATAGAGAAACTGATGTATGAAGAAGTGAAAAATATTTCCTCTCTGTGACCTTTACTTTTGTGGGGGGGAATTTTTATGACTTGCTTGTTCTGCGCTTGTACAGTGTCATCTGCTTTTTCCCTCTTCTTGTGTTTTAGTTTCTTTGGGATCATTGCTCTGTGCTTATTATAGCATAAGTCAACAATTGGCTAGATACATTTCTTGTATCTAGCCAAATAATTTGGAATGGCTTGGGAAAGTCTAGTTTAATCTTGAAACATCCAAAAGGCAAGAAATGCAGGTTTATCACATGTCATAGTACTGTGACAGCATTTTAAACTGTTACTAGTAGTTTAGATCCAAATCCTATAGAATTTTTGTCATCAACTGTAGCAGGCCAGGTTCTTTCTGCTTTTAAGTATGGTAGAGCTCTCTTTTCACAGTTTYGTCCCACAGCCCTCATAAAAGCATAGGATTTCTTCAGTAATGATCTCACATTCTCCTGCTTGCAGAAGTACGGTTGGAATGTTTTAGCCATTTCTGAATAATACCATGCTATATAAGAGTAACAGGAAGATACAGCCTGAGGCAATCTCTCCTTCAGTGATGAAAACGGTGTCCATTTAGAAGGAGAGTGCACTTAGGACTTCTGTATCAGACTCCAGTCCCATCCCATTTGTTTCCAGTTCTGCTGCTGTCCTAGTTTTCTAGGGTTTGTTCTTATATTTTTTCATGAAAAGTCAGTAGTCTTATTCATTTGATTTCTCACCACTCATTTATTTGTTTATTTTTCAATTAAGTATTAACTTTTCCTCTGCATAAATCCCCCCAGACCCCCAARTTTATTGTCACGCTTGGCTCTCCTGCATAATGGGAAACTTAATGTTTTGCCCTTGCAGGCCCAAGGTGCTAATGCTTCCTTTTGCTAATGTGTCAGTGCCATAGAACCCAGATAACTCTCCATTTCCCCCCYTTTTTTTCCACATCTTTTAAAGTTAAGGAGTCTTCGCATTTATTTTGTATTGATCTGAGTTTAAAGTGAATTATTTGTTATCAGTAGATCTATTTTCTTTTAGGTCTTYTGCTGAGCCTATTTCACTCTTCTATGAGGACAGTGCTGACCCTAGTCATGATCTGAGAGGTAAGATACTTTTTGATATATGTATTTTTTTACTCTCTGACATGGTGTAGTTTGTTGTCATTATTTTATATTGCTTAACAAACAAATCTTCAGCAAGATAGTAATGAGAAAAAGATCAAATAAAGGAACAGTCAGAGGATATAATTTTTATCCTTTCCAGTTTTACCAAAATTAGGCCTCATACAAAGACATTATTTGCCACATTTTCTGCTGTTAAACTTTATAGTTGCAAAAATTATATGCAGAGAAGTATATGATGAACAGTAAAGCCACCTAAGCAATTTGTTTTTACAATTTTCATTATATCTTTATTATTCAGACATAATCAAAGATCAAAACAAACCTAAAAGTTTCCATTTTAAAAACAACTTTTTCCATTCTTTTTTTTTAGGGGTAACGATTTTTCTTGGAAAAAATTATTAAGTCATATTTTCTAAACAATAAAGCATGAGGTTTTCTCTCATAACCAGCACAATTTGTTTGAACTCACATATGGTTACACTTCAGTTGTGCAAATGTGCTTAACACTTATTCAGCTTTGGAAGTGTGGTTCCAGTTTCTTTCCAATAAAACTGATCATTGCTCACTGGTGATTTTTAAAATGGACACATTTCAGTTCAATTAATTTTGTTCCCTACTTACTGCAATGTGAATTTCACCATTTTGTTCTCTTTACTCCTGCAAAGAGAGCATTAATGTGCTTCTTTGGCAACTGGCTCAGCTAACTAAATACAATCTATGTTTTCATAGTGGAATTGCCAAAGTTATAAAAATCAAATGGGCACGTCAGTCTGGATTTAGTTAAATARGCTGTGTACTGGAGTACTTCATACTGCAGGCAAAAATAAACTGGTCTTCCATGCAAGTCGTTGGTAGTATTAATACTGCCTTCGTTGCAGTAGATTTAGCCTTTTATTTTAGAATATGTGCCCAGCTAGGGAATGAACCAGGTTAGGATATACTTGAAGAATGTTTGTGCCTTTTTCTGACACCTGAAGATCTTTTTGGTGAAACTGTGAGGCCCCATACGTTACTGCAAGGAGCAACTCGTGCTGGCCTTGAGGGATACCTATATGGACAGACACAAACTTGTCCGTTCGGTTTCAGGCTGGCCAGGTGAGGCTGGTGCTGGTGAGAAAGGCACGTTGCCACCTTGCTGCTCTAGCCAAACCTTACAGTACAGTTACAGTACAAAAAATCCTTCTCTCTCCAAAAATCTCTGTGACTGAGCCATTCAGACACAATACATTTTAAATATGTTGGGAGCTGTGAAGGTTTTGTATCTGCCTATCTCCAACTGGCCAAATGGGAGACTCAAGCCGAGCTTTACTTTGTTCACTGCTGATCTCGGGATACATACGTGGATGTGGCTGCCAGCTGTGATTCCTTGGTGAGCTGAGATACTTGTYGCACACTTTTTTTTTCCCTGCATTTCAGATCAGAACTATACTAATGGGACAGATAATGTAGGAATAAGTGGTAGAAAATACACTGAGACTTTTATGCTGACTCAGTAGCATCAAGGAGAGGGGATCRTATAACTGGGTAGAAATCATTCACACTTGTATGGCTGCTCTGCATAATGAGCAGCAGACAATATTTCTAACAGGGCACATGACATGGCCCCTGATTTGGTGTGGTAACAGTTCAGTGGAAAAGTAATTTCAGTATGTAAAAGGTGTGGATGTCAAATTCTCAGGAGTGTATTTCCAGGAAAGCAAATGGATAATGGGAATTCTCTTCAGGTTGAAGGTGGGGCTTATAACACTTGAGTCTGTAATGCCACACCAGAAGGGAACCCAGGACTTGCAAATCCTGAATGCAATTCTGAAWGTTCCTGTTGATTATAGTGAGGAGAGAAATGAGAATTTGAATAAGTGAACAGAGAGATTTCATGGCCTTACACGTTTCTGCTACATCTTACAACAGCAATGATTGCAAGTGTTTGTTATTGCGCTCTTTTGAAAACAAGCTAGAGAGAGCTTGCAGTTAAATATCTCCTTGAATTTTTAAAAAAATACTTTAAAACATTATGTTTTTTTTCCTATATCCTTCATTCCTCCTTTGATTTTATTCTGTTTTTTTTTTTTTAGATTACAAACAGTTTTGTTTGTTTTGATTGAAAAATGACAGAGCAAACTTTAATTATACAGTTTGTACAGAAAGCAATTAAGAGACTAAATGTTTTTCTCTTGCTTGTTGAATAGTTATGTCTTGTCTAGTGAAGCACCAGTTGCACTGTGTATTTGTGTAGGAGGTGAAATCTAGTGTTGGAGCTTTGTAACTGACAGTTACAATATATTCCTAGGCAGTTATAGTGTTATTAAGCAAAAAGATTTTGCTGTAAAGTTTCTCAGCAGATTAGAGTGTATTTTAAATCTCCTAATATGCAAAATATCAAGTACTAGTATTTTGTCTGAAAGTGTCTGAAAGTCCCTCAGGAAAACAGCAACAACTAGATCCATGGCTGTTTATTATAAAGGGATTAAAAATATTTAAACTACTCCCCTGTAGCCTATCTGGAGTGAGGAAACCTCAAATTCGAGTCATCCTGACTCAGGAGGCCAAGTATTCTGGAAGTATAAGCCAAAGTATGAGTTTGCGGCTGCTGGGACCACTGCAATCTTAACATGGAGCCTTCACAGTTTTACAGAAATGTGCTAGTTAAGACTGACTCTGATTTTTCTGAGGGGAGAAAGTATCTTTTGTCACTGATACTCTTCTTTTTTTCTTGTTTATACTGAGCATTCAGTGAGAAGGTTCAGAGTTGTAAATAGAGGGTGAAAAAGAAGAAGAAAAGAATTGCACCTCTGAGTGCTACTCCCATGAAAATAAAACATGCTAATAGGCATCTTTACTACATAAAGTTCTGACCTGATCAAACTGCTCTGGCATTAAAATGCATAAGAGGATCCCATGCTCTTCCAAACTGGGAACTGTAATTCTGTGCCTCTTTTWTTTATAGACCCTTTTTATGTGGACATCTCTCCTCTAGGTGAACACTTAGTCATGTTAAGCCTTCTACCACAATTCCTGGGTGGCAGTTAAGTAGCTGGTGTGGGACTGGGTCAGCAAAAGCAAGTATGCTGAGCATACTAAACTTTGGCTTGGCTTCCAGCATGGCAAATGCATCCCTAACCTTTCTAGAGAGTGCACGGGGAAATTTAAGAGGCTGAACAAAATTCAGAAGGACTAAATGAAAAGCTGTACAAACTGACAGGAAGAAGGCTGAAGAGAAGGGTCTGTCTTTTTTATCCTTCACCTTCCTAGGACTTTGGTACCTATTTCTAGGCCACCACTCTATAGTGGTGTCTATGTCAGATGAGATCCRTCATATGTAACTGTTGTATACATTTTCACCATCTTTTAAATCTATTTTATTTCTACTGTATTTAAGTGTCCTATTCTGGAGACAAAATGTTAAGTATTATGTTACATAGTAACTATTGTTACTACATGCCAAATTGTCCAGAGTCTAGGAACGCAGAATGATTTGAGTTATGAGAGAGAAAGCTGGAGGGAGGAGGAACATAACTGAGCTTAGAGATTGCTTCTCCTTGCAGTGCATTGAAATTGCCACCCTCAAATCTTTTACTAAGCTATGCCTGAAATTAACTCAGGCTGAATTAATCCAATTTCACAAGACTTATTCAAGATGTTCAGCTTCCTATGGTGGCTAGACTGAACTCCCCAAAATTCATTTGTCATTTAAAGTGGGAACAAGAGCAACTTTTCTAGAAACTAGGCAACAAACTAAGTCATAGGCAGTTCTTATCTGTAACAGAAGAGAAATGGAATTAACTGAAATGTAATTGTTTTTATTTTTAATGAGAAAATCTTGATGTTTGTCAATGCTGTTTTGGGGATGCATAGGCRTTCCAAATTACAGAGGTTTCATATGTAAGAATAGTATAATTTAAGATGGTGTAAATCAAATCGGTGCCTTTTGAATTGAGATTTTTTTTCTTTTTAATATGTTTGACAGCACGTTAGGGACAAGAGGGATATTTTTCTTTAACTCACTCTGGGAAGCAGCATTTGTCTCAACAAGTTTGTCAGGCAACATCTGTTAATTCATGATTTCAAGCAAATATTGGAAGGGGCAATTATGTCTCACCACAAGAAAACAAACATACACATATAATAGGTACATGGTATTTTTGCTGGGAGTGGCAGACAGGCGAGGTAAAATAGAAAGTAAAATAGGAAATAAAACRTGGAAATCCCCAAAGCTGAAACGAGGAATTCAGAAAGGAGTAAGCAAATATTGTTCGCATGAAAACATAATGTGTACCCAACCATGTGAGTGATTAACATCTACAGTCATATAAGGAATAGATGTCGCTGTTGAGCTTTCATTTGTGATTCCGATTATTTTTATTACATTGTGCCTTTATGGTGTTTGCCAAGGAGCAGAGATTAGAGGAAAATAAAGATGAGTTTTCCTCAGGAAGTGGCTTCTTCTCTCTCTCTTGTGGATTTTCTTTTTTTCCTGTTTTGAAACTGTATACAATAAAGGTCTGCGCCTTGCTATTTGTGATTGAGGGACAAAAATATTAATGAGTCAGAAATAGTGGAAAGATTAAGGCTGCTCTGGTTGGAAGTTGTTCAGTCCTTTTAAAAGGACTGTGAGAAGGGAAATTGTAACTTCACTGAGGTCAGTGACAAAATTACCACTGACTGCATTAGGATAAGCACCTCCTAGATGGAAGCAGAGAGTTCRGGGAAGGGAGAGGAGAGTCAGAGATCTTAGGTGTGCAGAGGGAATGCAGGAGCGAAAGAACGTGGAAGTCACCTTCACAGGACCAGTGTTTGCTTTAGAAAGGGATGACTAAGTAGGAAGCAGTTGTGTCACCACATTTCTATGTTTTCCAGTCTAAGAATCTATAGGCAGAATATATTACTGTAGTGAGTAGTGCTGAAAAATTACTGATCACATGAATTAACCAAAGAACAAGGGAGAAAGATTAAGTTTTTAGTTCACTTTTCTTTCTTTCTTTCTTTCTTTTTTTTTTTTTTTGGGTAATCCTCATCCGGAAGACAGACAAGGATAAATCTAGATATAGCAAAGATATAGCACAGACACCATTTTCTCCAGCTTTTTCCTCAAATTGATCTTTTTCAAAAAACAAAAGAGTTGTGCAAAAGATACAAAATTGATAAAGCTATTCAGAGTGACAATATTCCTATTTCAATTTTTAACTTTTTATCAATAGTTTCAGGTGCCAGATATCCTTAGGTGAGTGACAGGCCAGGTAGCTTATAATATAACCTGGTAACATGTCAGAATTACTGCTTTCRCCAATCTTTTGATGCTTGCCTATTGGAAATATTCCCAAATATATCAAAATAAACATGAAGGACACATTCCTTTTCTTCAGGACTGTCGGTCCAGATTATCTAAGCCTGTTGATTTAAGAATGTTTTGTCCTGGCATTATGTCACTTGTTACCTTTAATTTTCAAAGCTTATTATCCAGCTTTGGATAATAAGGCAAATAAACTTCTGCCTTGACGGATATGCAGAATGGTTAATGAATTTCAGTTATATTCCACTTGACTTCTACCAAACGGGAAGGTCTAGGATAATATGCGCAGACTAAGAAGTCATTTTGATTAGTCAAGGCTTGTGGCTTRTTTTTGCTTTGGATTTATAAATATTTTTATGTTATGCTATCATGTGATATTATTGAATACTTCCTCTTGGCCATTAGCTTAAGATCAAGCATATTTTTGTCTTTTCTCTTARTTCTGATTTGTTCTTCTTTCTTTCTGAACCTATGCAAAATAGAGGGTTTCATGGGGAATAGTTATGTTACCTCGCAATTAAATTCTCATCACATTATTTATTTATTTTTACCTACTATAAAAATAGTTCCCCTTTCAATCAAAACTAGTGTGTGTRTTGCTTCTGCTCTGTATGATAKCCAACCAAACTAGAAACAGTATACAATTCTTATTTACAGCAATAAAAGCCRATATAGACTGACATAGTTACTCTCTGTGTTTAAAAGCATGGTATTTTTGTTTTCTTAAGAAATTCATGGGTTATTTTGCTGCAGAAATCATGGCRTACAGTAGCACTGATTGTTTTCCCATGATAGAAAAGCTACAGATAAATGGCTTCTTTATCAATTGTTAGCAGTTTTACTTGCTGGTRTTTGCTAATGCATTTGCCAATTATCTCCTGGTATGTGGCCCCAGAAAAACAATTACAACTTAAGTATACCAGTTGTCCAAACTCCTCAGACATTTTACATTTGCTTGTATAAACAAAAACTATACAGCACATAAAAGCRGTTTAGGGAATTTCTGGATTAGATTATCATTTTGAAATCTCACTGTACTGTCTCCTCAAATTAAAAAAAAATCTTTTTCTGCAAGTATTCTTGGCCATAAAAGATAGGATCAAAAAACCATACAACCTTCTATATGACATTGTCTCTTAAAACAATCAGTAACAAGCCTCAAGAACTTGTTCAAATTTGCACAAATTTTCATTTTAATGACGTAGATAAGATTACAAAGTGAACACTCTGGATGTTTCAGAAAAATGTTCTGTTCAGAGAACCTATCAAAGAAGTTTTTTACTAAATGCTATTCTCCCATGCTGACTGTAGGAATGACTAGTGTAAGTTATATTGCTCTTGCTTATAGGATGGCAATTTTTTAAASAAATCATGGCACTCCATATATAACGATAATGAACTAGTAAAAAGACTTAGTGCTTACTGTTAAGATAAACATTCAGATCTAATATTAGCTGTTCGTGCTATGTTAACTATTTTAGACAGGAATATACAGAAGGACTTTGTGTTCACTTTCTAATTGTTTCTGTAATGCATATGCTTCTGTATCTGCATTATAACTTCAGAAGACCGTAACTCTGGTTTCTGAACCATATGAGAATATACGTGAGGAGGAAGAGATGTTGTAAGGTGGCCTGCATGTGTGCATCAAAAGCTCTGGGGCTGGGGTCCCCTTCTCTATCTTTTGGATTCAGGAACTGAATCTCACTATCTAGYGAGATACTAGACTCAGTAATCAAACCATGGTATTGTGTTAGAGCCGGAAGATGTTGTCCRTATCTGTTTGTAATCCATTATGCAACCATTATAACTGGTTTTTTGAACTCTGTAGGAGAAGTGTAGTCATTTGACTGTCCAGATGTATAAGYTATGCTTGTCTAAACCAGACTTTGAATTTATGAACGTACCATTATGGAACAGACATTCTGAGGAGAGGAGGGGGAGCGAGGGCAACGGAGAGTCATGGAGCTGTGACTAAATGTGGATCCAGCTGCTTTAGGATGTGGACTAAGTACAAGTGATGCTCTTAGACAAGCAGTTGCTTGAAAATCGAGTGATGACTTTTAAAAATATTAAAAGGAAATACTGGGAGAAAAATTCTCTCTTACTTTGCTGTGGAACTAATGGCAGGTTTCCGCCTAGAAGTTCATCTTTCCCCAACTGTATTTTAACATCACATGGGAGTTTTTCATTTTTCTAGTCACCATTCCTTCCGTTCTATTTGTCCTTAACAAATTGATTAATAAATGATGAGGAAAATCTCAATGCATGTAGCCACAGCACTGCAGGTATCTTAACCTATTTATCTGTGATTTTCATAATTGTCAAGCTTCTCTAGAAGTGGACATTTGTTTTTTGCTGCTTTGGATATTTTTCTGAAAGTGGTTGCATTTTAAGTATGGCATGGACTTTCCCACTATTGTAGAGCAAAATCTAAGCTCARTACCTACAAACAACCTGAGAAATAACAGCCTGAGAAATGAGTCTTATCCTACTGTCCTGATATGGGTTTAGATTGGTGATAATTCTTTTGCTTTTTTATAGTTCTCTAGGAAACATTCTCCTTTAATCAGCCTTTGTAGAATCTCTGCTAAAGCATGAGCTTGTGCTACAGGCTTTTCCCATTAGTGCACAGGTAATAATATGACCTCATTAGTAATAAACACAGRAAAATAAATCATTTTCAAAAGGAATTCAGTTTTGGAGATGTTTCTTTCTTTCCTCTTTCTTCTTCCCTATTTCCTAGAGGAAAAGAAAGAGAAATAGTAAATAAATAATAAATGTAGAAAGAAAGATTCACCACAGTTTGCTTTGTTATGTCTGAAGTAAAAATATTAGCTATTTCTTCTAGCCTAGGTTACAGAACTTTCCTAACATGAGAAAGGAGCTCTGTATTATGAARCAGGAAGACTTTGCCTTCCTTTATCCAATAGCAATGCAAAATGTAGTATGTTATGAAAAACTCTGATAAATGCTGAAATAAACTGGAATAATTGCTCGGAGGGAGAGACAAGCAACCTCCTACTGGAGTGAATAATAACAGAATTGATRCTTTCTGATAGACTTGGCTCTTCAGTTTTCATTACAACTGAAATGGACTCCATCCTTTTTTCTGCAGTCTCATGGGATTTCAGTAGAACACGTTGGCAGGCTGTGCTTTTTATATTACAGCACCAAATTCTGGTTCATAACYCCTCTTCTGGACTTGAATCCTGTTTACATCTTTACTCCACTCCCAGCTACATTTCCACACTCTCAATTGTGGTGAGAGATGTGACCTCTATTTTAGAGCTGTAAAGACCAAAATAAAGAGCAGCAATGATTCTTTAACTTTTCTTTTAGGAACCAACTTTAAAGTGGGAGACTAGTATAGGAGGCAGATAAGATTTGCAAATTGAGCCTTTAGACCTGCTATAAATGGATACAAATCTCTGTTTACTTCACAGACGTACTGAGCCCAGTTTGAACTCGATCCTTCCTCCCTTGTGGCTCATACAAACTTCTCTCCATTGTCTGAACTTCCACAATTGTTGTCATCACACTTTTGCTCCTTACTAACTGTAGCCATAGAGTAGTGTTTGAGAGACCAATCATTACCCAGACTGAAAAACTTCATATTTTTAGTTTGTCCAGCAGCACAGCTAAGTGATGACACTGTTGTCACACAACACTGGTAAAAGTTATATGGCTGTTCTCAGTGATAACAAAAAACAACAACCTCTTTGCAGTAGCATATATTGTACCAGATGGCAAATTCCAGATTTTCCTCTTAAAAACGCTGATGTAACCTTCAGGTACTTCTGAAGGAGTTTTGTTAGGCATTGGGTGGTTATTAGAGACGTCAAGATAATAGAAAACAGTCATGGGAATGACATACATTTTCATTTCTTTTTGGCAGCAAGCAAATTAATAGGTCTGTCTGACTGTGTGTTTTTCTCCAGTGTATCACAGAAATTACGTATTAAAATACTATGGGGAAAATTTGGAGTATCTTTTTGTAGTATGCTAGAGGAAAGTCCCAAGACTTTCCTTTACCGTCTCATTTCAGGACTTTGGTCAGGATTTAATATTTGAGGTTTTGCTAGCACTTCCTTTATTGCTTTGGGTGTGGTGGTAGTGCTGGATCTACATCTGTTGTTAGGCAAATGTAACATTTTAGCCAATTGTATTCTGTATACTATTTCTATGCATGTGTTTCTCAGTGCATTAAGTACACATAGCCATAAAAATCAATGTCGAGATGTTCTGCACATACTTTAATCAGTCAAAAAAATTGAAGTGAATGGAGTGAATGAATATTCAAGGCCTGCCTGGATGCAACCCTGTCTAACATGCTCTAGGTGACCCTGCTGAGCAGGGAGGTTGGACTAGATGATCTCCAGAGGTCCCTTCTAACCTTACCGATTCTATGAATATACTAGTTACAGTTATAGTCATCACCTATCCTAATTGGATTGTGTCTTAGGTCAAATGATCTCCACGTTTTCCATATCTCAGTAAGACTTTTGTGAAGGGCTGGTGTCCAGCTGGCCCCAGAACTGTGATTGTTGAAACACTCACAGTACAAACAAAAGGCTGATGCCAATGCATAGGCAATATTCATAAATAAACCCAACGTTGAGTTGTAAAGCGAAGTTTTTGGTGAGAATATTGTGTCTCATAAGATGTTTAATCTTAATTTGAAGTCTTATTTTGAAGATCTAATAATATCAAATACATCTGGGATATTTATGTTCCAAAGTGAAACTTAATGTCCATATTAATGTCTGTACTTACCAGACAGAAAGACTATTTATACTTACCACTACATTTAACTATTCTACTAGCATGTAATGACAGTTCTGTTTCTGCAGAAATGAAAATATCTTGCAAATTTGGAATGGTAATTTGTGTACTGTGTTCAATGCCTGAAGCTTCAATTAGACCTTCTATWCAGTACATTAATGATAGATTAGACTAGCCTACAGCTAGAAGGAATCATTATCTTTATCCACTGTAACATAGCGTAGGTACAGTATAACTAGGTAAAGAAATTTACCTCATCATTTAGTTCCTAGATAACTAAAGAATTCTGGCACATTTCAATACACCTAATTACACTGAAATGAGAGCATTAGAATAAAATAACATTGCAAATTAAATACAAGAAAGGAAAGCATAATATTAGAAATGCAGCATATTATTCAGTGTTTAAATAAATCCTCTCARTTTTTTCACCGTCATCTTTCATCTCCCTGACTCTCCTCGCTGGATGTCTAGAGTTGATAAATACAGAGAACCCATGAACCCGTTTCCATCTGAAGCAGATTATTCCATAACGGACATTGGTTTTGCCTTTTCCAAGAGTACTTTCTAAAACATGGCTTTCTTGTCTTTCTGATCAGCAGATAGCTAAAGAAGGAAATATTCTGGACTTTGAAAGAAACATCTGTTATAACATAAACACAAACCTTTGAACTGCTCTAGTAGATCTATTATAAGCTTTTGATAATTTTTGCGTCAGTGTTTTAAACCTATGACTTTACAAACATTTTTGTTACTAAAACTCATTAAACAAATGCCATTAAACTCTTGGCTTTGGGCACTTCTCTCTGAAGGAAAACCTTGCAGTAGAACTTTCCTGCAAAKCTCTGGAAGCTGTTCACTGTTAATCTTTATCAAGAATTTTACAAATASATGAAGTAACCCTGTGTTTGTGAGAAGGAGAGGAGATGTTCTATTGCTGTGCAGTTTCTCTACCTCCTTTCAGTTTTTATTGCTTACAAATGACAATAAATAAGTTTCTCAGTCAAAAGTACTTATCAATCCTTGGTTCTTCTAAACAAGTCATTTCACGGGGTTGTATTTAAAAATAACCGCCATGATATCTCACAGCTTTGAAGAGCCAAAAAGATATTTATTTCTTTTCACATTGTTTACAGTTGCATCTAACAGCTGTTAAAAAATTGCAATAGTTGTATAGAATGGAAATAACTTGCTGCTCAGGGATTCTAAGAGCTGAAGAGACTCGGTGAATATTTTACTCCAGAGTTTTACGTTACATTCTTTAACATGGCCAAGTATTTACCAAGGACACCTATCACTGTCTGCTATCAGGCACTAGGGAATAGTCGGTACACTTGAATGGAACAGGCTGTAACAAGCCAAGGTGCTGATATATGTTTCAGATTCATTTTAAGGTCAGATTCAGTGACRGCGAATACGGTGAGATTTCGTCCATCTTAGTAGAATATCTTCTAGTTCTGAAGAGGATTTTATTTTTGACTTTTTTGTGTGTGTGACTGCAGTTGACAATTTGAGATTTCTACCTTCGAGAATGGCAAATATGTTGCCATTTGAGAATAATTTCATAGGTACAGGCTGTTACTTTGAGATTTCAGCACCGCTTAAACTGTGAGAATAAACATAAACCTCTCTTTTTTTTGGTTCTCTTGGAAAACAAATCTTACAGAGCCTGAAACTGGTATCTCTCTGAATGTTATGGATTTCCATGTTTCTGTTTTGTCCCTTTCCTGGAGGATTTGRATCCTAATGTGGGAAAGTGAAGGCTGTAGCATTGACTGTGTCAGCAACCACTGAGTGAATTATCAGGCAGAGCAGACAGAAGCAGTCCTTACTTCAGAGTCCCTCATCTCAGTAAAGCCAGGTTCAAAATTCACATTTCTCTTGAAAGGGCAGCAGTTTCTGTTATCCTCTGTGATAATTATGTTTATCAAATACACTGAGGCAGAAATCTTCAGAGTGAGAATGGAGCTGTAGAAGGTAGGTAAGTTCTGGATAATATCTGGATCTTGTTTACATGAGAAATACAATATTGCAAAGAGAGAGACGTAAAAMGTAATCTGTTACATAGGAAGAGGCTGAAATGCTTGAAAGGAAAAAGGGAAGTACCATATACTGAGCTATCTAACATTATCCCTCTTCCTTGGCAATTTCCTCTGATGTTGCACATGCGTTCCGTAGAGCAAACATATTCTGCAAGCGGTAGGTGCTCAAGATATTCAGTAGAGTTGCTGCAGTGTCTATGGAAATAATTTTGCTCTCCAACCTCAGCCATGCCAGGCACGGCACGTTCTACACTCCCAGCAGACTCAGCACCTCGCAAGATCAGGCTCTTTAATGATATGCCKTTATATCTTGGCATAACTATCGCTAAATGTAACCATCCTATGGTACCTGGGACATCACAGTTGTCAGCCAGTCAGCGCACTCTGACCAAAAGGACTAAACAGCGACTAGTTGAAAATTTTCACTTTAAAACTACACAGTTTCTACTGCTTTAGCCAAAAGATGGTAACATTTAGTGTTAGAGCTCCCTGGTACTCTGTACTTGGGAGTGCATCTTATTTTGCTTTTGAGCTGAACTACTACATGCTGTATGCACACACACACACAAAAAAAAAAAAAAAAGAAAGAAAAAAAAGAAAAAAGAAAAAAAGAAAAGAAAAAAGAAAATCCATATTTACAGATGAGCTCTTATCCTTTCTGTGGGCTACCTTTTTAACTTTTCAGTTTACTACATCTAGTAACTACGTTCACTAATCAAAGAAATTTGATTGTGTTTGAACAAATTACGGACAAATTTCAAAATTATAGTAATATTTTTCTAATGAAAATTTTAACTCATTCCAAAGTTGCCATGCAAGCTGAGAATATTTATTTCCTTACATCCTTCCCTTTTAAAGCAAGATCTTTTTAAAACAACTAAGGTCGATCATATAGCTTCATGGATTTTATTTGTTATAACAACAGCTTATATTGAATTTGATTGAAGGAATTTGAAGAACTCATTACGATCAATTTACTTAACTGATAACAACACTGAAGTCTTTAAAATGTTCATATATGTTTGAAATTTTTATGCAGAGCTCCACTGAACATTTACTTAGAGCCATTCATGCTGCTTCTCTGCAGAGTGCTCACACTCACTATTTGAGACAAACTTCTGCTTGTTTTGTAACTGCTTCTATTCCCAAGTAAATATTTATACTGGCAGTTACCCCATTTGTTTACCAGTCATTCACAGATTGGACTACATTTGGAGAATTAATTGCCTTACATAAAGATCCTGTTTATTCTTTGACAGCATTGCCCCTCTAGATGGCATTTCTAAAAACAATTCCAGATGGAAACATGCAAGATATTTCTGTATTCCCTAATAGTTTTAAAAATAGATGCCTCTGCATGATTCACAGGGATCTCTGTGAGCATCTGAGCTGGCCTGGACTACAAACATTTTATAAATAAAGTGTACTGAAAAAGTAGATACTTTATTTTGGATTGTCTTATTTGAGGATTTTTTTGTTGTTTTTGTTCTCAGATATGTTTTAAAAAGGCTCATCTAGAAATAGATATTTTTTAGATTAGAATATTTTTTGGGGCTTCCTAGGTTTGTTTATTTATTTATTTATTTAGTGCTTGCAAGAAAGTTGTTATTGAAAGACATTCATGAATCAGTCCTCAGCTGGCAAACTATAGCTCTCAATTTATTTTGCCTGAAGATTTGACTCTGTGCTTTAAGGTAAAACATCCTCTTAGACACAGAAACATGACTTGTTCAAACCTGCAGGTGCCACAGCACRGAAACGAAAGCTTCTCGTGGTATAGAACAGTGGAGAAACACTGGCCGTTACCGTAGCCCATGAGCTACTGGCAACTGAGTCTTCTTACTACCAGTGTCCATGAGCTCTGAACTACCAGATAAAAAMTATCTTTTTCTTAAATGGTGGTGTTCTCAGAATGCAGATGAGAAGTAGGCCCTCTATGGCTTATCCTTTGGTAGATCTGARTAGAATTACTTTGATGTGTATCCTGCCTAGCTTCTAAACGTGTTGTAAAATCTCTGGCTTTCTCATGCAAAGTCATCATCAGTTATAACATCATCGTTGGTTAATGATTTCTTTAAATTTCCTGTGAAAGGGGTAATCAGAGAGTCAATTTTGGCATCTAAGCTAATAACTTTTGCCCGTAAGGAATTCTTTAGCTTGATACTCAGTTCCTGTCAAGGTAATAACATCAGCCCTGTTCTTTTGTTCCTGATATGCTAGATAACCTTTGGGTTATTTTTTTTTTTTTTTCTAATCAGTTACTTAGAAAAAGTAACTGTTGTTATCAAAATATTTCATGCCTCTTAAATACCATCACAGTGGCCAAGAACTGAATATCTCTGAGCTTTTATGGACAATGTTATAAAACATGGTTTAGCTCCTCGGTGGAAGGTAACCATCCTAACTACAATATTGCCCAACTAATCAAAACATACAAAGCTGTAAACTGTTGGCAGTGGTTGCCTTCTCTCCTGGAATAAAGCAAATTTGAAAGAGCATACATTATAAAATGAATCAAATTCCTCCTAGCTTTAGCAGCCCTGTAGTTACAGATGTGTGAATGCTTCTCAAAGTGACCCAAGCTGAGGAATACTGAGTTAAAATTCATAGTGAGGCTTGAGTCAACCTTGGATTACGACARTTTATGAAACAGTGAGGTAAAATATGGTCAGTGTATTTCAAAAGAACTGAATGAAAGAGAAGCAGAATGATATATTATGAGAAGAGGATGAATGCTCCTGTATTGCTTTGGTAGTACTAATATTGCAGTCGTGRAAGTCTTCTCTCTTGATCTGGCTGAGGCTAAGGGATCCTTAACCAACTAGCTGACGTTGTGGTGCAGGAACTTGTTCCTCCAGGAGAACTTTTCAGCACGGGAACCTTTTGTTGTATGACAGCAATGTTAGTACTTCCAGAGTAACATTTATATAAGGAGAGATCAGTGATCCATATGTCAGATGTGATTCCTTTCTGAGAGAAATGTGGGTATTGTTTAAGAGACCAAGACCGCAAAGCAAATTCAAAAACAGCAAGTGGAAAGGGGAAGAGATTTCTTCTGAGGTGTTCTTTCTTGGGTATCTTTGGATTTACCAGTGAGGGAATAAAACTTTGGGGAAAATAGATCTTACATTGCAGAAAATGATAATGTTCAGTTATGAAGCATTTCCTCATTCTCTGTTATAAGGGTTCTTTTACACTAAATCATCAGGCATTATTTTATGACATCGTCCTTTTACTTTTGGTCCTGAATACTATCTAGAGTTTATGAAGTTATTTAGTTATATTCTCTAAATCTTTTCCTAAAAAATAAATAAATAAATAAATAAAAAGTAAAATGACCAAATAATTTACCAAGGATGTGGGGAACAATCCTAATTATTCAAAGACTTTAATTAAAGCTTGCCCTTTCCACTCCTATGAGTATCTTTATTTGCAAATGCAAAATTCCAGTATCCTAAGGATGGTATAATTTTGCTTACTAAAGTATGATTTTGTGTGAATAGTTGTTTCGTTTTGAGCATGTGAAGTGCTTGTCAGAAAACTAAGCATTTGCACAGTCCCAGATTTCACAAAGATTTAAGAGGTGATGTTAGCATTGTAAACATCCACTGCTTTATGTATACCTTGTTTTGCCCAATGGCCTGCCATGAAGGAGAGACACATACAGTGTTACTTCCAAAGGAAGAAATATTTTTCCTTTATCTTTCTTGGTCTGTAAAAGTAACCTCAGCAATATTTTAAAGAGGATTATAGTATGTCCCAGTGTAGACTTCAAATGCAGTTAACAGATGGTGTACTTTTGAGGTGGAATTGGCTCTATGTGCTATATCATTTGAGCTTCATGCTAGTGGATCACGTTCGTGGATGGAGTAAGTAGTAAGGGGGAGCTCTGTGAATAAACTCATATCACTGCAATAAGTTATTAGAGGTGTGAGAGAAAGAAGTATGTCAAAGTAARATCACTTCTGGTATATATTCATTATGGCAAATGTCAGAGTTTAAGAGGCAAAAATGAGAGTATTGTTAATAGGCTTCCTCTGTGTCCCTGATACTCCCTAACTAATGCTGAACAAGATGGAAATTTCTCTTTGGGTGCCCAAAGCAGAAAATGTGGAGGGTGATAAATCCTGTTAATGATTTAAACTAACTGCTAATGATGTGGGATAAAGGCTAGATTAGATTCAATTTTAAAAAGTATATTAATCAAATATTCATTTCAATTCATAAGGAAACAGAGATGAGTGAGTGCTGTAAATAGGTGTTTTGGGGTAAGTTGCTGCTTAGTATTCAGGGAGTTCTGTATATATTCAGTGTTACTCAGTAGGATTCACTCCACAGCCTGAGCAATGACCTGTCAGGAATGATGAAACAAGTTCTGGAATCTCCCAAAATGGAAGTTAGGAGGTCTAAAATTATGGAAAGAACTGRATCTTCTTTAACAGGCAGCAGATTTCTCTTCCCTGCTTCTTCTAAGAAGAATTTGAAGGTCAGTTGGACCTAGCTATCACTTTGTCATATATCAAAGCAATCAGAAGATCAATTCTTGCTTCCTCTTCAGTGCACCTTGAAATCTCACTTACCATTTCTATGCTTAGCTGTTTATCAACACTGTGAAAATACCTCCCTTCCTCCACCCAGCATTCCTGATATGCTCTTTATAGCCCAGATGCCTAGACTCTGTCCCAGGCAACCTGAAACCAACTGAAAATTTTGCATTCATTGCAGTGGGATTTGGATCAGGCCCAGCAACAAGAACATTGCAAATTAGGAATGATGTGGAAAAGTGGGTGTCATGGCAGAAATATGTGCGTGGGCGCTTATATAAAACCTGTACACAATATGCTTGTGCTGTGCTTTTCCAACTATTATTTCTTTTTAGCTGCTAGGTTAAAATGAATAAAACTAAATCCTTTAATTCGAATTTGATTCATGTTTGCATATAAAAGCAAATAGGGAGACTCTGTATAAATATTCTTTCTGTTATTCTGCACAAGCAAACAGAATATGAAGGCATGAAACAATTYGATTGAAGTACTCTTGAGAGACCCATGAGAATATAATCTTCCTTTTCAGAGAAAAAATAAAGTGCAGAACTGAGTTGTATCATTTGAAAAAGATTCAAACTAAATTGTTCAGTGCATGCCATATGTAATTCATACACACTGGCTGAGTACTTGTTTAGAAAATAAATCAAATTTTAGCCCCAAATCTCTTTCCATGTTGCCAATATACTTTGCTGGCTGCATTTTTCCTGCCTCATCCTAAACTCCTGCTCCTTTGTATTTCCTGTTTTCTCTTTTCTGCACGGCCTTACAAATGCCTCCGTGTGTGCTGACAGCACCAGGCAATCATCACTGGGAGACTCTCTGCCAGGACAATAAAACTGTGCAGGTCAGGATGGGGTTGTCACTATCTTCTGCAGAGTCTGCCTTCAATGTGGGAAAAGTTTTCTGAAACAGCTTCTATCCTGGCTCCCCCTCAAGTTGTTGTGACCTTTTGTTTTTGTGCAACTGGAGCTTCATTAGTTTGTTGCTGCATGCACAATTTCCAACGGCTGCTTTGAAGACATGTTAATTATAGTAATAATTTCCAACTCATTTACTAGTCATAGCCTATTTTCTTGCAGGGCAAAAGTGGAAATAAGATCTTGCCCAAACCACTCCTCATTGAACAGTAATGCCTTAAGTCAAATCTGAATCTGGAAATTTTTTTTCTCCAGTGAATTTTGCCAGAAGCCATCATTTTTCCAAGGTCTGTGCAAGTAACTGCTTAATGCAAACACTAATACTCTAGACCATTTCACACATTAGTAATAGGGGAAGCATTTAGCCATCAGAGGAAGAAAAAAAATCTATTAGATAGAACACTTCATTTGCTGAAAGCTAAATAAGCTGTTATGCTGTGTAAGTTCACACTTACAGTGCTTTTTCTTTAAGGCTGTGAACAAGCCTTTGGGCTGCACTGCTTATTTGATCATCATAACCATCAGTAGCTTCACTGTAGAAACTCCAACAAGAACTTGCTGTTTTAGAATTTGATTCTGCGAGGAACTGAGCACCACCTGGAAAGTATTTTATGTCCACAGTTTCTGTCAAAGTCGGTTCCAACTGGCTTAGGCCTTTAGCCAGGATTTATCAAGAGAAATATAGATTTCTTTTCAAAAGGAGCCAAGAATAGTCATGTGTGAGCATAATGGGTAAATGACACTACTGTGCATTTGCACATGCAAATTTGCTAATGTAAATACAGACTTGCATGTGTATTCACATATTTTACGAACTCAGTCTTGATACCTGTTTGAATATAGACCTCAGTATTGCTAGTTTCTCTGATTGAATCATTTATCTTGACAAGACGAAACCAGAACTTCTGAATACTGGTCCAGTTTGGTGTCGCATCTTGTTAGGTGTGTTTGCTGAAGCTTGTTCGAACCTTCTTTGGTAGCGAAATGCACAAAGGAAAAATCGCCTTCTCCCAGCCGATCTACAGGAAAGAAAAGCGGGCATACATCATCACCCGCTCACTCCTGCTCTTGCACGTGCCTCGTGCAAAGAAAGTCTAACAATGTGGTTCCTGTGGCTAGTCTCTTTGCAGACGAYCGGTGCGTCAAGCCACAGAACAGCTGACCTTCTGTGCTGGTTGCTGGTGTACAGTGCTTCGCTTGAAAAGAATAATGCAGTAGAGCAGCAGCTGTTGAGTCATTCTGGTGGTATTTTATGCTTGCTTTGTTTCTTGCGCTCTCTGGAATGGGAACRATCACGTGACGATATGGCAGCGTGTTAGTCATATGGTAGTACTTAAAAACTTTATTGTCGAAGGTGACCACATTTTGAATGATTCTAATGATGGCAAGCCTGTTGCTGGGAGGTTGGGGATAGTCCCTCTTCAGCTCGTGGTAAGGGGAGACTATAGCGCTTTGGTGTTAGGTGCTTGGGGTAACTCCAATTTTAGAAAAGTCATTATATTTAATAAGCAGAGTATACTCTAAATGTTCACTCAGGGAAAGGAGCCATTGCTTTGGAATTTCTCGAGTAATGGCATACTGGCCAGCCGTTACTTTGACACTATACAGGCCTCGCACTTAATAGAATACATTTATTTAGGCACTCTCTCAAACGAAAGGGAAATGCTCAGTGTGGCAGGCCGTATATTACGCATTTCAGTGACAGTTCATTTGTCACAGATACGGTAACCATGCAAATGTTACAGCCTTCTTTAGAAATCTAGGTTATTTTAGCCATTTTAAAAAAAGTTGTTTCCCCTGTACACAAATGAATCCCTAACATGTTAGAGTTTTGTTCAGAAGTATTCAGAAGTCTGATTACTTGCTTGAATACCTTTACTTCAGAATTATACAAAGTCAGTTGTGTTTAAAAAAAAAATCTCTAATACCTCGTAGTCCACCATGCCAGAAGTGTTTCAAACACTGTAATCTTTTGGGGGGATTTTGAAGTTTCTACTTCTGGTAAYGAACAAGAGTTGAAGAGGGCTTTAGTAGTAGTAACTGAAAGCTAGCATCAATTTTATCTAGAATTTTAGAAGAGGATTATAACCATTTATTATTTTTATTTGAGTGTTGCRTTTGAGTTACTGCTTGTGAGTAAAAGGAGAAATACACTTGAAAGACAAGTTTAAAACAGCAATCTCTTTCCCGAAGTAGAAATTATTATGAATTATCTGGATAGGTTTTCTTTATAGTAATGTTAATTGTGCCATAACAGATTCCTTGCCACTCCAAATATGATTTTGTGTTTCTTTCTATGTGTCTGTTAGCCCCTTTCTGGAACGTGAATGCAGGAATGGAATCCAGATTTTCCTCCTCCACATGCTTTAGTCCAAAGGTGAATTTGCATTGGTAGGTAATGGTAGAGAACATGTGGTGACGCAGCTGGACCCACAGCAGGAGTGGAATGAACGTTGCTTTTGGTGAACAGTAGAGCAGAGTCAGCTGGGCACAGCTTCTCCAGTTGATACTAGGAATGTTTGTTCAGGCACAGACCACTGCACAAACGGCCAAGTGGCACCTCCGCATCTGTGGATGGATCGGGGCAGAGTTGGTAAACAGCCATTTCTTGCTAAGTGGAAGGAACGCGTTTGTTAGAGTGAAGAGCTTGTCTTTGTGCAGATGTGGCCCAGAGCCCCCCCAGCCTGGCAGTGGATGTTGCCATTGGCTGGAGCTGCATGTTATCAAAGTGGAGTTTCACCTCCACTTTCGCAAATTTACATGAGTGCTCTAGCTAGTTGCTGTTAGACCAGTTCTAAAAACCTACTATTTCAAATTTTAGTCATATGTATTTGAAATGTGTGTGTGTGAAGGGGGACACAGTTCTTTGTCAAGCATGACTCTGCAAGAACATATTTGAAGATCTGATCCACGATGTGTGTGTGAATACAACTACCTTCTTCATTATCACAAAATTATAATAGTGAGAGATGCCTAACGGTGCCGAAATTTCTTTTCAAAGAAATGTGCACAAACAGCACAAAGACCACAAACGATTCACTTGAACTATAATTTTGCAGCTTTCTTACTTTGTTGATGGATTTTTTTTCCAGTGTTTTTTTCTGTAGCAATTCATATGTTAGCTAGTAACTGAAGTGCCGAGTCATTTGAAATCCCAAAGTAGTATGCTGTGAATTGCTTTATAGTGTTGTTCCTTGAGAACCGTGAATGTAGTGCTTGTTCCCTGATTTCGCCATAGAAGAGATGCACACAATGACAGAATATTGAATGCATCTTCTTTTTTTGCATGTAAAAATGTGTATTTTATTTTCTTTCCGTACTGCGTATTTTATTGCAGTCTTGGAAAACAATGATCCATACAGATGATAAAAACATCTGTAATTATATCCAAAAAAAAGTTCCCACCTGTAGTTAAATTCTGGCACAGCTGTGCCACGCTGTGCAATTTGACAGGGGAGAGATTTCAGTTTTGTACATAGCTTAAAAAAAAGGGGGGGGGGAAAGAAAGAAAGAAAAAGAAAGAAAGAAACCAGGTGGAACAACTGAGTGCTGACATTTGAATAGGAGTAATAAATCAAACTAGTGGGTGGGAGAAAAGGAATGTTCCTGTCTTGAGAAAGAAGCCTTGTTTTTCCGAGTGAAAATAAAATGTGTTTGCAAAAGGTGGCTTATTTACACCCCATATCATATATACTAAAGAAAAGACCAAGCAAAAAAATGTCTAATAATGGCCTGTTAGATAAACTCAGTAGTTTACCAGTGTCATGAATACCAAACTCATTAGAAGAATGACTTGGAAATATTTAACACAGTAATAATCTTTTTTCTCCGTTGTGGCAGTAATCTCTATATTTGCAGTCCTCTCAAGACCATCCTTTAGTACTTACACTTATCTGTAAGAGCTTTCATTGAAAACCAAATTGATCGATAGTCTAAAACGTAATCGTTAACTGGGGGATATCACTAGGTCAACATTAATTTTATCCGCGTTTGTTTGTAGCGTAAAAAGAAGTACGGTGAGAGAGGTGATATCCCAYCTCTGCAGGGAACTCACGAAGGACAGGCTGAGGAGTGAGGGGCAAAGAGCTTTAATAATTTTGTACCGGTTAGCAAGGCGTAGTAGCTAATAGGGGAATTTGCATTGTACAGCAAATGATTTGTTGCTTTCGGAAGATTTTGTTAATCAAGTTTCTGTTTGTGCCCCTCTGCGCTGTTCGCGTAGGTGCCCTTTGTTCACTTCTTTCATATTAGGCTAAGGATTACTCCTGTACTGCATCTGTAATGATGCTGGCATTTYTCCTTAGGGAGCGAATTCTGTCACAGTGAAAAGCAAGCAGAGACAATGTTTTTCTGGGCAAAATGAATTTTTTGCTAGTCGTATGTTGTGCATACAGATAACCCCTTCCTCTTTTCCTCTYATAATTCCTCTCCTGCTCTAGGAAATACAGTTAGCAGTGTATGTTTTCCATCATCCGATGCACTAAATGCTGTACTAAAATTTTGGACTCTTAACTTGAATATGTAAAGCAAACTTGTGTGCAAATAGGAAAGAATAACATTTTTTTAACAAAAAATACTAGATCACATGTGGAAAAAATACAGCAACAATAAAAAATACTTTCTGATGCATGGCAGAATATWTGAGCCCAGATATGCTCCTTAAAATAATTGATAGTCTGATTTAAATTTTCTTCTCATTTCAAGTGATGGATTTTTAAAGATTGACTTCCGTGTGCTGAATTTACCAAACCTTTGTGCAGCTTTGGCACTATAACCCATACATGAATTACCTGAATGACATATACAACATATCTTATTTCCAAACTATGTTTGTAGAGTTTTGCGTGTGAATTATCAGGTGTCTTAAATTATGCTATACAAAAACGCCTTTGAAATAGAGTTGTGTATGTTAATTTGTCGGTTTCGTGTGAACATTTTTTCTGTGCTAGCTGACCCAACACAGTTCAATTGCTAGCTCATAGGATTTCCAGCTCACTGCTTCTCTCATGAAATAATTGTTGCCATTGAATCTGTACAAGGCAAGATAGCAGGGCTGGAAGTATGCCTCCTACCCTGCCTGGAAAGCTCAGGCCTTTTCCGTGATGGTATTTCAAGGACTGAAATGAATCATCACAGAATTAAGTCATGTTTATTTTTGCGCAGAGATTAATGTATATAAGACTTCAGTGGACTATATGCATATATAGAAACCTGGGGAAGAGTCTAGTAACAAATGGGTTAGAGGATTACTTGAAAGTATAGCTGAATGCCATTAGCTAGAGCTGCAATCTGATGTTACATCCATCTGGTGYTTCAAAGAAATCCTTAAATTTTTTACTTTCACCTCCATGTTTCAGTGACTGGCCCATCAAGTGGTGTGCACGCTGTAGTTTTTAGACTGAAAACAATGTGATAGTTTAAGATTTTTTTTTTTATGAAGTATGTGGATCTGTTATAATACTTACCAGTAAGAAATGAGAAGGGAAAAGGCCTGTTTCACAGAAAGCTTCCGTTACTTTTAATATCTGCTGTACCAGGTATAAAATAATATCAGCAATGTTTGCAGTATAATAATACTCTACTCTGGTAAGTAACTCAGGAGCTGCTGAGTTTTGCAAATGTTGCAGCTGTTTGCAACTGTTACAGCTGCAACTGCAATTTCAATAGTGCTCACTGTTTAACACTAATTAGTTTAGATCTTCTGACTTGACCGTTTCACCAGATTCTTGGTTTACAGAAGGCAAAGGTCTGCTCGCAGGATACCCCAAAACTGTCCTGTATCCTAGTTCTGAACCTGGTCTGACAGAGACCTAGAATTGGCTAATGTATATAGAAAGTCATAACGAAAGATAAGACGATTGGTGTCTCATGTTCCGTAACAAGATCTTTATCTGAGCATTTTAAAGAATCTCTTTGTACAGCACCTTTTAAAATTCTATTAAAAGATCACTCAGATTTGGTAATGCCTCAGTTACCTTAAAATAGTGACTCAGGAGACACAGGTAGAAATAACTAACATTAAAGCAACAATGCTGTATAATAACCTATGTTCACTTGCTTAAAATGTTGCCAAATTTTAKTAATTCCAGTTAATATTTTCCATGTGGGATATTCTGCCTCAGCCTAAATAGTTTTGGGGAATGTTCAGCAAGAATGGAGTAGCCCTTGCTAAGAAAGCATGAAGAGGAGTTAGTTTACTTAGGTTTAAAAATATACAGCTAATAAGCTGAAATTTCTAGTAACTTACAAGGGAGGACAGGAGAGTGCCAAAATTTGGTGTCTTCTGTCTTTCTGGTGAAAAAGCTGTTGAGATTTGGCCAAACAATGAGAATCTAAACATCTTGCTTAGGTACATAATCTATTGAAATTTGGCAGCTTCGTTATCTGAAGGAGCTGTTCATATTAAGCATGTTCCAGTACCATATTTCTCCCATCTGCTAACTGGACTGTGTGTTTTCTATCTCCTCATGGCAAGTATTCATCTTCTTGTCCATGGCTGCAAGGGCTAATTAGGAGTTTCCACYCTTCCCTCCCATCACCTTCCTCTGGCTGCTAAGATTCGCTGTAATGCAAGTCTTGAAGACAAAARGACAAAAGCAGAGATTGTGCTCTGAATGAGGGGAAAAAAAGTCGTCTACCATTTTAAGACTAATATCATAGTATRTACTCACAGAGGAGACCAATTATGTCGCAGATTTTATGTTGCTGGGTCCTTCCTTGACTGGGTATGTTTATTAACATAGTTGCTGTATTTGAAGCTATATTCCTGCCTGGCTTACACTTGGTCTACTCCTGAAATGTACACCTAATACGTACCTGTGCATGCAAATAGGTTTTCCACACAATTATTTATATGCACCGGTGTGCATTATATAATGATATTTTGGCTCATTGCAGACCTTGAATAACCATGTTAAAGGTGCTTAACTGCAGTTTGTGGTAGTTCTACCATCTGGAAGTCTGAATTCGTAAGAGYATGCAGGCCTAGAGTGTTAAAGCATAAACTTTCTGAGATTTAAAGAGTTTAGAGAGAGCGCTYTGGCAGGACTACATATTTTCTATCCCAGGTCTTCCCTATGCTCTCTAAGTGCTTCTCATCTAATCCGTGGAATTGGGAACGTGGTTTGCTTGATAACTACTACTGATTTTTGTGTGTTCTCTCAACCCACTTTGTAGTTTCCATTTTAATTAAAGAAGGAATAGTGAAGAGTTTCATAAAATGGCTTTTTCTTGACACGAACATGAAGATAAAGGACAAATATAAAAATATAGATATTCTAAAGGCATAAATTAATTATTCTACTTTCTATAACTAGTCTGCAGAATGTTGTTTAGCAAGTTCCATATAACAGCACTATTCATCACATTGTTGGTTGCATCACAGTAGCAGACCTTTTTCCCCTGTTAAAAAGTGTATTCAGCAGACTATAAACTTCAGCTGTATGTGCAACTCTAACAAAAAAAAAAAGGAAAAAAAAGAAAAGAAAAAAAAGAAGAAAGAAAAAAACCCCTTTGTTTTCCTTTTTAATGGCCAACCATTAGTGATTCTGAAAATAGAATGCATTTCGAAAGTACTTTAAGAGCTGCTTTCATCAATCTTTATTATTTATTGGTTGACTCAGATGACAGATCTGAGCTACTTTATAGTTGGAGGTGTGGCTGATGAGTTGCCTGCCCTTCTTGACCTTGTCAAGGGCAAACATAGTTTAAAGTTGTTTATAAACTATAAATTTAATGGTAAAGAATGATGTGAAAATAGATCCAATGTACTTCTGAAATGATTAGAAGTAGTACATTGTGTAAACAGGATTTTACAGTGGGTTAGTCCCTGAAAACTATGATTCCACCCCTAAAACTACTCTGAACAGGCATGTACTACAAGATGATCATTAAAAAAAAGATTTCTGTCACTACACTTGGTGAGAATGGTGATAGTTTTGTGGCTCCCGATAGCTACATATAGCAATAAAACTACTATGAGATGTTGATACTTAGTATTTTAAAGTAAGTAGGTAAATGCAACTTCCATTAATTAATTGAGAAAAACAGTTTGCAATGATCAGAAGAGACTGTTTTGTTCTTTGCCTCCCGAGGGCTCAGAAGCATATGGTTTCTCTTTAGTCAGGCTGGGCTGGAATGGCTAGGACACTCAAACTCGAATTGCATGCCTTTGGCTGTGAGACATTTGCCCTTTAATTATATTGATTCTGAGAACTCTCTCATCTCTGGGCAAATTTCTTCCTTCTATAATACTGTAAACACTGCCCTAGTAAAGGGCAGATTTGCATTTTAGTGTACATTATACTATTGGAATGTAATCAGTATGTAAGTAGTATGTTGCTGATTGCTACTTCATGCATAACTTAAACAAGATGGGGCAACGAATAAAGAAAAAAAAAAAGATTAGAGCATTTAGGAGAATTATTTGTGGTGTTTTTCCAAAGCAAAGACTAGCAATCTCATGACTTTTGCAGCTCTAAGAAGAACAAGCTGTACATGATAAGAAATGGACCTACTGTAGGATTTGGATGAATTGCTAGTTTATTGTATTTATTGTTCACAAGATTATACAAATTTCTGTGAAGATACTAGAAAATTTTGATTCTAAGAGAGCTTAGACTGGTTGTAAAATGATATAAAACAGTCCATCATGAAGCTCAGCTTTCATTTGAACATATTAGAGAATTTGCTTCTGTGCTTCCTGTATAAAATTTTAAGTTCTTCCTTTGTCTATGACTTTCCAGGACTATTTTTTGAGCAGCATATTATAATCTGCTTCCTCCCTTCTGTGCTTCCTCCCTTTTCCATTCCATCCACAGTTCAGCCATTCAGTTTTACCTAACCTGCGTTACAAAGGCAGATGAAAATCTGCAACTGTGGAAACTGATGGCAATCCTCTGCCCTACTAATTTACTGATTTAATTGCAAAGATAGAGTTAAATGGCAAAATAAAGACTTGTACATAGTTTCTAGTCCACAGCTCCCTTAAATTCCTTTGCTATATTTACAGTCTTACTCTGGTGCACAGATCTTTAGTAACAATGTTAGGATGTAAATTTGCCTTTCCCCAGAGATTAAAGAAGTTTGTATCGAAACCTCAAAATGAGGCCTATGCCTAGTATTAATTTACTCTTTTCCCTGTGCCCATTGCTGATTTCTGTAATGTTTGGATAGAAAGAATTTTTACTTAATTTCATGACTTTCACTGAGTAGTGCCCATACTTTTCTGAATGAATTTTCAAAGCAGATCTCAAAGACAAAATTATATTTAATTAATTTCAGAGATTCTTAAAACAAAGCAAACTTTATTAGCTGTCCCTTTGAGATGCAGTTCTAATCAGGTGTCTGTTTAACATGAAAAATAATTAATGTTGGTGCTGCAAACCCTGGGCAGAATAAGCTTTTTCAAATTTGAAGAACATAAACACTTTTATTTCCAGAYGAACAATGTTTTTCAAGAGGCATTTTCAACAATGAATTTTTTGATTAAAATCAAAAACTTACAAGACACTGAGAAGGTTTTAGCATGAGTAAGGACTAGACTAGAACTTGCTTAACTCAATGCCATAAACAGCTCCTCCTTCCCTGCTAATGGTGCAAAGAGATATGCTGTGAATTCTGCTTCTTCTCCTGTAGGTGGGTAGGGGAATTGTGAAACATGATGGATGATCTTTGACCTTGCTTATATATCTAAGACTTAGGTTTTAGTTGCCTGGAAAGTGGCAGTAGACATGAATAGCTAGAAATGGAGAGTCATATTCACACCACATAAGTAATACTTAAAAAAAA
>NW_028186579.1:2350140-2418911 GCF_003343005.1 Rhea americana
AAAGAAAGAAAAGAAAACAAAAAAGAAAAGAAAAATCCATCCTGAATCAGGATAAAAAGTAAAAAATACAACTATTTCAAAAGAAAGAAATTCTGTGAAAAATACAAATTTTAGTGTAATCAAGTAGACTACCACTTATTTCTGAGGTAAGGTTCTGCCGATGTTTCCTTCCCCCCCATAAGCAACTGAAAAAAAACTTTTCTGTATAGCTAGGGAACTATTATTATGGTTTTTCCAATGAAAATTGAAGTTACTAGTTCTAAAGAAAAAGAATGTCAATTTTGCTAAAGAGCTTTCTTGGTAAGCGATTTTTTTAGCAGCATGTCCCTACTAGTTTTTAATCATGCTTAACTTCATCCACAAAACTGGAAAACAGATGGAAGATCCAACATRCAAAGAAGCAAAGCACAGTGACAGTCTCATAAGTTATATTGGACTTAACACAAAAGGAATCTGTCAGAAAGGGGAAGGAAACTTAGCTGTTGTGCAGAATAGCTTTCTAAAAGCCCCACTGACTATGCTTGTTAGCCTGGCAGAATCCRGATTACCTTCAAACAGGACAATAATGATTAGGAAAACAGAGGGAGAGTAATGCGAGGATTCTGTCATTGGAATTGAGTGCAATTCCACATGGGAGGTGTGGAACAGAGAGGTAAGGAATGGGAGGAAATATATATGGAAAATATATGGAAATATATATATATGGAAAGATGTAAAAGGAGGAGGGAGAAATAATGTTAATTTCTTTCTAATAAGACTGGAAGAGTTTTTCAGTTCTCTGCATTTCTTTTGAAAATTAACATTTTGGCATACTTGATTTTTTAAATACATGTCTATTAAAATTGTTCATGTATCATACCTTACCTGCCTACTGTGCATTGTTTGATATTAAGCCTCGCTAACTTGTATGCCCTTTGCTTACCTAATAGCTGGTGTGCTAGTCAATATTTAGTTCAGATGTATTAGGTGCATTTAGTTCAGTTTATGAACTAAGTAATTGAGATAGAGAGCCACAGATAGGGCCATGCTAAATAAAGAAAAAATCAACTTCTCTGCACCAAATTTAAAGGAAATTTTTGTGACTMTCTCAAATTTGATTCAGAAATTTGAGTTACTTTCAGCAAAACCAGAGCTATGTGATCAAGGACTGTAACCTTTTGTGATGTATGGTGGGCTTCAGAGTATGTATGTCCAGACTAAAATTTTGCAACTCAAGCCATTTTTTGAAGCCAAATTATGATATTGATGTTCACTCCAAATATGATGACAGTCTGAGAGCAGCCCATTGACTGTTACAGATGCCATATCCCAATCCTGGTGAAATGATAGCATTCAAATCTGCCCTTGATTTAGCAGCAGCRATATAATCTTTGTATATATCTAACATGTTATTTTAGCAGAGATTATCAARCTGATGGGTGCTGCACTTCTGATCTTCAAGGGGCAAAAGCTAATATTAAAAGTAGAAAACCCACAAAAGGATGTAATTGATATCCTTATAGATTAACTGATCCAAAACATTTTTTGCAAATGCATAATGCGCAAACCACCCACACAGATGCTGATCTGAGTAGATGAAGCAACATTAAATGGTTATGCTTTTTTCTTTAGTAATTTTATATAGTTAAGAGAGTTGCCAATTTATTAAAGAACAGTTCTTCTATATCCTATCTGTAATTAGCAAATGTTTCTATAAATTGATGACACTGATGAGTGGATGACATTTCTTACTTTAAGGAGAGGTCGCAAGTCTTCCTAGATAGTTGTTGATGTAATATGCCCTTAATTCAGCCCTATTTAAGAGCTCCTTATTAAATMTTTGTTGCTTTTGGTCATAAGGGGAACACATACTTGGGAGT
Organism: Rhea americana; assembly: GCF_003343005.1. Taxonomy (NCBI): domain Eukaryota; kingdom Metazoa; phylum Chordata; class Aves; order Rheiformes; family Rheidae; genus Rhea; species Rhea americana. Next base: position 2,352,000 of record NW_028186579.1, read on the forward strand.
ACAGTGGGTGTGTTATCAAGATATACATGCTCCATTCTTTCTTTGCTTGTAACAGTGATAAAATATTGCTATTGTTAGGGAGAAAAGTATTAATATAACAGCTGAAAATTTTAAAGTGCTGTACAGATTTTATAGATATACTTCCAGGTAGGCACATTTTGCAGATGATGTACCTGAGGCACAGAGTTTAAGTGAATTGAGAGAGGTGAAACACAAATCTGCAGTTGTGCCGGTGCTATTCAAAATGATGACTTTTCTAACTATAATTAAGGTCTGTCTCTTTCATCAAAGATATGTTTAGCATAATCTGCAGTGGTCTAAGTGGCAGACTTTTTATTACTGTATTCAGAGCTGTGACTGGTGTAAAATCCCATGAGCAATTTGAACAGCCTCTTGCACACTTACTTTCAATTATATTCCTGTCAGGCTGAGACTGTGGACCTYATCTAGACAATAGGTTTAGATTTTGAGCAAGCTCCAGTGTGGGTTCTTTGTTTTGCTTTATTGCTGTTCAATTAAAAAGAAAGAATAATCAGACATGATGCACAGATGCTTTCCTGAAGATGAATGCATTTGCATTGTTAAATAATTTTCAAATTTATAATTGTCTGACAATAACAGAAATGATGGTGTAATGGCATTGTATCCTCCAACAAAACGCTTGATTTTCCTGTTGAAGGCACTCTCTTACCACTCATAAGGCTAAGCAAATAGTAAATTCATCATTTGACCTAAACAACATGATAGTTTAGATTGGGAGCTTGCAAAACTTTGCCTTGAGTGCAGTGGGCTAGGATTAAGTCCTTAATGAAAGCCTGAGAAGACTGCAAAACATATTTTACTTGTTAAATAATGGCTCGTTCAATGTGTACTCAGTGGAGTTCAGTGGCTCTGGCTGGAGGTGCAAGTTGCTCTCAAGTTATGTTTGCAAGCACGTGACTATTTCAAAGATGAGTTAAAAATGTGCTATTTGTTCTATGCTGCTCTTTGTGTTCTTTCCCAGTAATAAATGTATGTTCTACTATTTACTAGGCTGCCTACTGCTTAGATGATGATGATAACCTCTTCTAGAGCCTGTATGACATCAATCTTTACTCCATTAGCCTTGCTCAGTGAATTCATTCAAATACTCTCACTTTTATGTTGTTTTATAACTTCCACTTTCTTCTCATCATATAGCTACTTGCAAATTACACCTTGTATTTTTAATCTATGTGATGCTTGCTTCAGTAAGATAATAAAAAGGACAAATCCTGATAGAATTCTGGTAAAAATAAAAGGTTTTGGAAGAACTAATGTAGTGGTCTTCATCATCTTCTTTTCAGAGATTTCATCAAGGTTTTCAAGTAGAYGTGACATAGCCAGAGTCCTGTATGGGGGGACCCAAAACTAAACCTGATATTCTAGATGTGATCAACTGATGCCTTTAATCAATTACTCACTCCTCCTTTTATTCATTTGCCAAAACAATTTCAATCACTGTCATGTGTACCCCACTTAGTCAGAGCTACCAAAGCGGTATTAACCAGAATCAGAATGCTAGGGTCATATGCACAAATCTGAATACTATCTATTTTTATTATAAATAAAACTCATGACTCTAATTTTCCACAAGAATCATCATGTTAGGCCTTTCACAGTGGTAAATTCTAATACAAGTAAGGTCTGTCCAAACATTCCATAAAAGCTGGTTTTAGGGGTTGCTGTGCTAGATATTAAAAAATGTGCTGATTCTGCTTATTTTACAGGAGAGATTTTTTTCCCCTGAACTTTCTCATTAAACTTGTTTTCCCTTTAAAAAAAATGAGGTAGAAAAGGCTTTAAATGCTCACTTCAAGCAGATCTCCAATACTTTTTGACCTCTAACCATAATACACACAAGTGCTGTTAGTTTTAAAATAAAAATGCTTAGAATGTTAGTGTAAAAGACACATGACGTCCATTAGGTATTTAAAAATTCCAAAATAGTCAAGGTCATAATAAAAATTAGTTGCTCCCATATGTGAAGTAATTCTGTAACAGCCTTAATATGCATGTTTGTGAATTACTGTTATTTTAGTTCCACTCTATGGAAACTTCACTCCTTTTGATTCTCATTAGGGGTATTTACATATGGATGCTGAAACCRAATAATCCCCCTTTGGGTGCTGTGAGACAGGGTGTCTTGACAGTTTCAAAATCAATCTGGTATATGACTAAAATTGTGGAGAATTACTGTAGTTCAGAGGCCATACAAGTAGCTGAAAGGCCATGCTGGAACTGGAATTATGGCATAGGAAAGTTTCAGTAATGGACACAGTTGAAATGAAATTGAGTTATATCAGCAGTAAAAATAAAAGGGCTGACATGGCAGAGGCATCTTAATGAATGACTCATTAATTTGAGCTGGATGTTGCATAATAAAGACTTAGTCTTACAAATAAAGTAGGATTTAGTTGCTAAAGACAACATAGCTTGTACAAATAAACAGTGGTAATGATTGCTAATAATAGGCAGTAGTATTGTTATTCCCAAATATTCAATATATGGATCTATGTCCCAAAATCTGAAAGCAAATTCAAATCTATATGGGTTTCTAAAAGAAAACAAGAAAAAATAAGATTTATTTTCATTTCACTGCTCTTTTTTTTTTAATCTTTGGAATATATTACTCTTTTTATCAAAAACCATAAGGCCTTCTTCAGTTGCAAAATTCCCATGTAGTCTCACAATTACATTTAGATAAAATACAAAATATTTCAGGTATATTAAATAATTGCAAGAATTAACAGCAGCAACAGAGTGCAAGGTTTCTGTTTTTTCTTTCCAAGTTRCTGTTGTTTTAGATTAAATGTTATGCAAAACTTTGACTTGCATCTTTAAAAGTAACTAGTGTTTTTTGGTGTTCATCCTGTCATATTKTTATTAGGCTTGATTTTTCAGAGTTGTAAGTACTGCTGTCATTCAGTTATCATGTCTTTTAGGGACTTTGTGTCAAGGCGCTAAATTTTTCTCTTTTGCTTTTTAAGTTGGTATGCTTCTAGAAATAATTTCATCATCAAAATTTCATCAAAAATCACCAAAACCAAGCAGCAGCAACAAAACATGTCAAAAAAGAAAACGATGTTCAGTGGATTTGAAAATGATTTCATATTGGCTGCCTTGGCAGGATTTTCAGCGGGACAATGAAAAGCTTCCCGTGGGACTGTAATATAATCCTGGGAAACTCTTTCCAGTTTCAAAAGGCTCTTGTCATCCTGGTAAGTACTTTGCGTCTCCCTTCGCTCTTGACTCAAACGAAACCTTTGGAATTGCTTTGCTGGCAGACTGGCCTCAGAAAGACTTCACTAACATGACGTGCCAGAATCTAAGGACAGCATAAAAACATTATTCCTTCCGCCCATTACTGTGATCACGGGCCAATCTGTCCCTCAAACATCCCCACGACATGCCCTACATGCCAGGCAGAGCTTTGGAAACCTATAGTCTGAGTGCTCTCTACTTATGTCTTCCTCTGAAAATGAACCATGTCTTTGGATACCGTTTACAGCCCACTGCAGTGGATACAGGGCCCCTATTAGTGGTTCAAATTGTTTGGAAAATATATTGCAAAATATATAGGAAGTTGTTACTTTCTAGAGTTACTATATATTTTCACATTATCCTCTTGTTCCATAGACTTCTCCAAGAGAAAAAGTTAGGTTTTTAGTCAAAAGAGTAGAGATGTTTTAACTTGGATGATCTGAAAGTTACTTTTGCGTTTCTTGCTATAATAAAATTACTCAGATATACACTAAGAAAATTTTTGAGGCTGGATTGCATTAATTCAAARGAGATTTAAAATGAGTGAATCTCAGCGCATCCCCCTCCCGAAAGTGTTGCTGTACATATGTTCTTTCAGTAGTCATAACTTTGTAAACTCCTGTGAAGTCAGATTACTTTCTTACGTTAGTTTACTACATAAGGTCTGCGCTGCAAAGCCTGGGGAAGGAGAAGCTTTCTGTGGTTACCTTTTCGTGAACCTTGGGGAGACTGCAGCTCTATTAGGAGGTGCCTATTGGCAGAAAATCTTCATGGAGGAGAGAGCTTGCCTTCATTTGCTGGTGAATAAGCAGAAATGACAGAATAGGTCAGACCCTGCTGAATTTTGATATGTTACAGCTTGGCATTTTAGTCAGATGCTGTTAAGAWTTAAGTTTGCAGATAAAATGCAGTTGCTGCTGAGTAATGAGAGAGCAAAAGTATAGTCCTAACACCCTTCGTTTCTGCTGTTTCACGCCCCGCAATTAATCTTTCTTTGCTCGAGGGACAAAGCCAGAGTCAGAGTGTGCCTGTTTACCCAGGAGCCCAACGTAACACGTTGTTTTTCAAGATTTCTGTGTGGAGCTTTAAGCTGATGTTATTTCATTTATTTGGGGAAGAAATCACTAATTAATTAGACACGACCTGTTTTGTTGTTCTGAACAGCTGCAAAGGAGCTGTACTAGAAAGCTAAAATCATCAAAAGGACTCACTTTTTAYTAATTAAGTGCAATAAAACCAACATTACAAAGAAGGCTAGGGCTGGCTCATCTCTAAAACTGACAGACAATAGATTTTTAGGCCAAAGCCTATGTTCGTTATCGGGCAAAACTTGCCAATAAAATCAGAAGCAGTTTTGCTGGAGTAAAACTCCTCCGCGATTCCGCCTGGTATTTTAACAGTCGCAACCCTRCGCTGCGCCTTTCAGTGGATGTTGGCCAAAGCTACCATGTTCGTATTTATGTAGGATTTGGATTGAAATCAAATTTGGAATCTGTCAGAAGCTAGGATTTTACTTTGGCCCATCTCTTATTTTTACAGTTCCCTAGGCATGGGTCAGCTTTTCAGACACTAGAGGGGGTGAAAAAAGAAAATCACTATTAAGGAAGATTAATAGCAAATGGTTATAATATTAGAGTAGTTACAGAGTTAGCATATTGCCACTTGTAAAAACATCTTAAAGTGGAAACATTTTACATCATTAGAGAAACATGTTCGCTTTGAAATAACGTCAGTAGAAATCACCAATATGACTGACAAGGCTAAAAACATATTCAGGGTTACCAATGCCTGGAAGATCTCTTAAAAGGATGTTACACACACTGATTTCCAAAGAATGTGACATTGATGCTTATCACTTAACTTATGATACCATGAATAAAAAGGAACACATAATTATATGGATAGCTAGAATTCCACAGAAATTAGTAACAAAGAAGTATAAATTCAAATGCTATCTTCTCTAACAGAGATTAGAGCAGGACCTTTTGGATTTAGTTTCAGGGTTTCCTATTCATTGTATATTTTAAATGAAAATAAAATTGGGAAGTTAGTTCAAGGAGGTATATGTTGCTGTACATTGATTTTCTTGAGTAAATGGTGAAATAAAAAGTTAGGTGAAAAAAGACATTGAGGGCACGAACACAGTATAAATAAAATTATACAAAATACAGTTCTGCTACAATTTTGTGCTTTATCATTTGCAGTTTAAAAGAAGCTGGACAAAGTAGTATAAAGGATTATATCATTGTGAGACTGAAAACTCTGTGAAGGAAGATGAAAGAAAAATACCAAGAAAAGCCATCTAGGTGGTATCAGTAATATCTGTAGTGTTAAYAGCTGTGAAAAACCAGGAGCCATTTGCTTTTTTCACTGAATTGGGAGGAATTCAACAAGAAATTAACACAAATGGAAAAGGCTTTTAGAATCAGATAGTTTTCTTTTTTCGTGCCCAATATTTGCTCTCATGCGTGAGTTAATATTTCATGTGTAAAAACCTACAGTTTATTGCAACATTTGTCTGGAAGCTGACTAAGTTTGTTTAAGTGTGGGAGAAAAGATAAACTTGCCTTGTTTTGGTTTTGTTTTGTTTTGTTTTGTTTTTCTTTTTGATCAGTCCCTTGCCAAGATTAAACTATGCAGTTGAATTTAAGTAAGTACATCTTTGCTGTCTCAATCTTGATCAGAAACACTTAAATAGCAGCGCAGTGCAAGTAACTGCTGCTACAGAGATGAAGCCGTGGAAATGCCCACAGCTTGGTCCCGCGATGTGTGCAGGATGGCAGCCGCTTAAATCAATCACGGTCGCATTTTAAGCAAGGCAAAAAGGTCATGCAGGCTGCAGCGAGGAGAGCTTTCAGCAGAGTCTGGTGCTGGAGGGAGGGAGGGAGGGAGATAATCCTTTAAAGCAAACAGAGTTGGTTAAATAATGCCATGAAACTTCCAGTTCTCGACAATGGTCAGAGATCAAGCTGTGTTTGTATATACGGGGCTGAAGGTTAACCAGTAACTGAAGTCCTCCCTGATTGCCACAGGTTTACATTTTCTCTGTCACTGATGTTTGCCAAGTAGGATTTTGTGAGATTAGAAAGAATACAGCTGGTCAGTGGGAATATTATAGGGTTTAGTCAAAGAGAGTTAAAAAAAAAAAAAAAAAAAAAGAGGACCACACTGATACGATACACATTGTGAGTTCAGGCCAGTTTGAGAGCCCTGATGGATCATATAACTAGTAAGAACTGAATTCAGTAAATTGTAGCGGGCACTCTCAAGCTGAAACACCACGCTTCCCTCTCATTTCGTACTTCAAAGACATTGCAACAGTGTGTAAGAATATTGCTATTAAAATAAGATATAAAGAGATTTTTTTCCCTCCTTGTATTCTCTTTGCTACTTGACAGCCCTTATTAGAAAGTTAATTTTACTCCTTTGCATTCTTTAGCATTCACATTACTTGCTGAAATATCCTGCTAATCARAAAGAACGATAAACGTCTCTTGGTAAATAATAATCATCATCTTCGTCATCATCATCATCATCAGCAGCAGCAGCACATGACATGTAATTGCAATGGTTTTGCCCAGAAATTTTCAAATAACTGATAGTGGAGTGAAAGATTATTTCCTTTGTAGAAAATCTCTCCTGTGACACTTTATTCTTTTCCTTGTCTTTCAGCTGGTCAGAACTGTGTAATTTTTCCCAGTTCTTGATGCTTCTACTATTTCTACAAGCTCTAAAAAGAGCTTAAGAAATGTTTGTGATGAGATATTTGTTCTTGTTGCCATCACATTTGACTGTTGAACTTAATTTCGTTTGTTGTTTACAAAAAAAATTATTTCTGTTAAGCTRAATTATACCGAGGTGGAACTGATGTCTGTTACTAATAAACGGTCTGGCAACAAACACAAAGAGGACTATTGATACGTGTAAGCCTATTTTCTGTTCCCGTATGTCCATTCATCCTGTACTCGGTACAAGGTGATTCTAGTCTAGCATTGTGTTGTGGGGTGGGTTTTTTTGCTACAGTTTATAAACAGCAATAAGGATTGGTGCAAAAGAGTGAACTTTGGCAGGCATTTCTTGCTCAGAAACTTGATGCTCAGCAGACACTGAAAGTAAACGCAATTTCTCATGTTTAGTAGTGTGAGTTATGAATTACCAAAGGTTGCCTCATTGTGCTCAGTAYATAGCAGAGTAGGTTTTAAGAGAGGCTTCTGCTAAGGGGAATTACTTTCCAYGTATAATACTTTTCTCAAGCGTGTTCCACACTTACTCACCTATCATGGCAATACAAAGTTTTGCCTGAGATCTGTTATAAACAACACCGAAATATATTTACCTTTTAAAGCATATCTTATAACCCTGAGTAAATGAAATTTCCTAAGCACAGCTGCATTGTAAATATATTAAATGCAGAGAAATAAAACGAAAGTCAATAACTGAATTTCAAAATCTAAGCTGAAGTCATGAAGAATGATTTTCTTCTTTCAAATATGGTATAACTTTTCTAAGGACTGAGCTCCTCCATCTATACCACTGCTGAATGGTACTTTGGACTCTTGGAGAACATCAATCAATTTAAGTAAGAGAAGTAGCTTCTAGCTCTCAAAAGATCATGAGATTTATTAGAAATGCTTTTCACAGRCTAAGACTGAATTCTAGAATGAGAAAAATCTGTTAAATTGACAGTTGCCATGAATTTTCTTTCYCAGTCCAGACTCACTCCCCTTCCCTTTTAAGGCATACACCTTTGCACTTATTAGCTGCTGCAGAAATAATAACTGGAGTGGAACTGTTTGGATAGTACAGAAAAAGATCATAGTAGTCCCTGGATCTGAAACAAGCACCTCCGTAGTGGTAACTGATCTGTATGATTGTACCCCATACTAGGTTTTGTGCAATCTGTGAATGAGTAATCTCTGCATCATATTTTATTATTTCATTAGCTTCAAAGATTAGAATTTTTACCTGTTTTGTCTGAACTAAACTCCCAATCATTTTATGATGCTTTCCTTGCTTTTCCTTAAGAATATTTCGGTTATTCCCAAGTGTCTGCATTTTTGTTCTTAATTAATGTCATGTAGAAAATAGTTAATGTTATTAGTCATTAATGTTATGTAGGAAGAGGGGATCTTGCTGGTTACTGAATACCCCAGCCAGATACTTAAATTGAATCTCTTTCCTTCGACTCCTGTAAAAATGAAGGCAACTAGGACCTTATGAGGCTGGCATGAAAATTATCTGTCAGTTTTAGGTTTTGWATACCATTTCCATGGAGTAAAAGACTTAATTGCATATATCTGATGTTTTATATGCTAAAAAGTCTTTAAAAAGCAGGAAATGTCTCATAGGGTTTCACTTAATTCTAGTTGGCTAAAAGCAGGGAAAAATTGAGAGCCTAGGAACTAAAGGTCAAAGACCACCTATTCTAACATTTCATTTACTGACACTCGCACAATAGAAAGAGATAAGTACAAGATTAAGGCTTTTTTAAAAAATTAAGGTAATTAAAACACTAATTATATCTTTCATCTAAACAGTCTAATGTATAGTCAGCAAAACAAAAGACCTTTAAAAGCATTTAGTAAGTAAATGTTTGTGCATAAGGGACTAAACAAAGATAATATTAAGGCTTAGTTAACATCATTTTGCTTACTAATGAAAGTTAAAAAGCTGGATTGATTAGAAAACAGTTTTCAGAACCCTTCAAAATTACTTTTGGCCTTGTCAAGAAGTAAATAGCTTTTTTTTTAACATATAATACGTATATATAAAATTCTTAGCAGCAAAGGATCTACAGTGCTAATAAAGTTGTGCACGTTCCCKTATTCATTAGTTAAGCTTTTATAAGGAATGATTAAACAGTTGAAGTACTAAGACCATTGAGAAGGATTCCATATTTTTCTGTAGTGTATAATTTTAAACACTTGAGCAAATTTAGCTGTAATTCTGTTGAAGCTGTGTGAGTGACACCTTCATAGATTGTAGTCAAATAGTTTATCACTCCATGTTTGTGTATTGTTGAATAAATTCTCGAGCATGGGATTTTTTAATGAGTTGTTCTCTCATCCCTTTTTACATAGGAATAAGTCAGGTTGGATCTTTAATATGGCCCAAGGTTTCCAGATAACTATTAGCTAAATACTGACCATCTACTGAGAAAAAATAAACTGTCAGCAGATTTCACTGTTAATTTATGTTTTTATGATAATGACTTCATTAATAGAATTATTTGCACAAAAAAATTGTTGGTTTGGAGATTTTGGTATTGTAACTCATAGAGAAAAAAATCATACTTCCRTATATGCAAGCTATTGCTTAGCACTTTGTTCAAGGAACTTCTTTAGGTGATCAGGGAAGTTCAGGGTAAACACAGTTTAGCCACAGGCTTTTACAATGGTCTCTTTATATTGTGTAAAACTACTGGAGAATTTTAAGCCTCTTCATTCTAATCCAATTTACAAAATGATCCTATAATTCCTTAGAACATGAACCATTCCTTTTAATGTGAACCATCTCATAAGGTAATAGAAACCTGATTGCACCGTGTATAAAGTGGCTGATTTCAGCTTTTTGTGAATCCAGAAGCTTATTTAAAATACAATTTACAGACTCTGAATAATAAGAAATATTAAAYGCATCACAAACAAATTGTAGATTATTTTGAGGGACTACTCATAAGGTTACTGATGTATGTTAGAAACTATTCACAGAAATAATCCCATTGCCTCTAATAAAAATTCTCATAACAAGAAAGCGTCTCACCTATTAATGCTTTGCAGAAATATACCCATGCACACAAGTTAATGCATAGGATGGAATAGGTAAAGTGTGGAGGGGATGTATGCAAGAGTCAGCACACATGGACCAGCTTCAGAAATCCAGTGGTACTGAAACCTCTTGATCGTAGTCTCTGTCCTCTGCTTTCTCATTCCTCCTGAAAATTTAATCAGTTAGTATCTCACTCATTCAGCTACTTTCAGGTTAGTCTATTTTTATTTTGTAGTGAGTATCAGAAAGTAGAGCCAAAGTTTTGCTCATTCTTTCCCCATTTATGGTTAGTAAACAACAGTTCCAATTAGTTTTATGTAACCAGATCAAATGCTCAAGAAATCTAGAGCAGTATATTATTTGTGCTCCGTTYTCCTGTGTAGTATAAAATCGGGTCTAACCATTATGGATTGAATCTTCTATTGTGRTATGTTTGTCCAAAGAGCCCATCAAATCAGTGTGTTTAGGTATAATTAGCAGAAGCAGTGTTAAGAGAGAAGCTATTTCAAATTCCTGTGTTGCATTTATGCTGTGTGTACAACTGGGTAAATAGAAATATTTGACTCTGTTCATCAAATACATTTCACAGGCACCAAAAGGAAGCCAAAGCTTTTGAGATTTCACTTAGTTCACTCAGTATTCTGTACCTATGCAATGCAGGAAGACCAAAATAGTAGGTGATCCCRAAGCAGAAGATTTAAATACTCCATAAAGCAAACTGGTTGACATGATACAGTGATTAGCAATTTTCTAATGTGCATTTAAGCGTCCCTCCTTTCTCCCCACCCCCACCCAGTCCTTGGCAATGTTAGCAAGTAAGTCAACACWGGAATACCTGATTAAGTGTATCTTCTTGAGATAGCAGGCAGATGTTAACCTCTTGCAAAACACTAAAATTTATCTTTGGAGAAATCAGGTTAGAGGAGTTTAGACTGTTTCAGGTTTATCACAGTACTGGCTTTACATGAAATATCCAGCTGAAACTTAGAATGTAATGCTAGTATTCTCCTTTTCTTTAGAAACATTTCAAACACCAGTTAAACTTTATGCAGTTAAAGGTCACTCTTGATACCTTTCCAAGAGACCAATACTAGCAGCTAAATAGCTTTTATGGAACACTGTTCTTTGTGGAGACAGTATCATTCGACACTAGTGCAGAATTCCACTTCCAGCTCAATCAGTGAAAACAAATGCTTTTAAAAGATGAAATCTGGAGAAGGCTGAAGCATGCATGATACCTGTCAAATGTAACAGAGTGGATTCTGTGCAAATCAAGAGCAGTTTCCATGGACTGTCAAGTCAGGGTAGTGAACAGGCAGGTCTCCGATACGGAAATCAGCTTCTGTGGAGTGTGAGCATTTACGATAAAATTCTGTATTTGGATGTGGTTGTTYAAGGAAATAATTTGACTCAAAAATTTTATCTTGATGTAGTTATTCATTTTGCAGGGGGTAGGATAAAGCAAGTCACTTTATTTACCCTGTCAAAGATAAGGAAGTCTCCCACAAGGGCACTTTGTTTTCTTTGCYTGGCTTTGATATAGTTGATTTGTTGTTAGCTGTGTATTTCTGTGATCCATTTCGTGACACTGTGCATTTTCCTTTYTCACCACTACCTCTGAACAGACTGACCCTAATAAGATTATTTGAATAATATAATTCAGTAAAACCATATGTTAATTTTTTGAAAGTTATCTCTCTCTACCAATCTCATTGACTCCAACAGGATTGCCAATCTTTGAAAATCCTGCCATAGTATTGCGCCGCATCTTCCCAGTTAAAATCTGCCAGGTCTGCAGCTAGTGCTAAGCAGCAGGCTGCGTTGGTGGAAAATGGTCTTGCTGTCGTAAAACGTTGTTTTCTCAGACAGGAAGTTGTAGAGGCTGATGAAAGCCATGTGGTCTGTGTCTTTCTGATTGTAGGTAATTAACCTTTTTGTCAGCTCTGCAGAGCATGTTCACAAGAGCCAGCTCAAAGTCAATCCTCTGCAAGCAAACTAATGGCACCTTACTTAATTTTACATGAGTTGTTACATATCATCATGGATTTTATTGTTTCAAATTATTTTTGTTTATTAGTGTTAACGAAATCATGAAAACTCACAAACCTGTATTGAAACTTTTATGAAAAATAATGAGAAATGCAGTGGTAATTTCAGGCTAGCATCTGTGGGGAGGCAGATTTTTCTAGGAGGATGGAAATAAAGTTTTTTCATGCATGATCTTCATATTGGAATGTTTTTTTWAAAAAAAATAAGTAGACTTACTGAAATATAAAATCAATTTGAATTTGAAATAATCATTTTATTTCTGTGAAAAACATGTTTTGATAGGTCATGCTGTGGGATGCAGAAACTAGGGCTCAATTTCAAAAAAATAAATAAAAGTTCTACCACAAAGTCAGTGTAAACTTTTAAAATAATTTCTGTCTTTCATACTTGTACCTTAGGTAGTAAGTAAAATGGATATAAATAAGGTAAAGGAAAGGAAGGGAAGATACAGTAATGATGGTTGGCACTTATGAGTTAAGCATAACTTTGTGAAATTAAATTGCCTTAGAAGTTTTACGACAAAAGGAAGATCTTAACATAGTTCTTCTATGGAAGATTTTATTCTGCCTTCATTCCTGTATCATTAGAAGATTAAATATTGTGCCCATAACGTGTATTTTTTCTCTCATCCTGTCCCTAAGCTGAAAATTGACTGGATAGTACAATGTTTGGTTTTGGTAGAATTTATTTTTAAAAATAATAAATCCTTTTCAAAAATAAGTAAGTTGATGTTAGAGAAGGTCAGTAGAAGGAGGATGTCATGCATTTGGAGTGAAAGGTGGAAATGCTTGGGATGTCTCATAGTTTCTGATGGAGCTTGTTCCTTATTTTGGGAGTGGCCTCTGAAAAAAGTTTATCTTCTGCACAAACAAGCTATACCCTTGCATTAGAAGGTATCATGATAGAAGGTTCCTGACTATTTTACTGTCAATCAGTGTTTTTTAATTTCCATTCCGGTTTCTCATATTATCTTTGGCACAGGTCATTGAGTGCTTTGAAGGTGTTTCAAGTAGGAAGCCAAAGTAGGGTGTGGAGAGCAGGTGTGATAGGGTTGCTATAATCCATGATGGTGAAGTGCTAAACTGAAAGATATTTTTAAAGACCATTATATGTTGTTGAAGTGCAGACAAGAGGTAACAATACTGTATTTAACTAAGGAGAAGCTGTAAGAGTTTCTTCTCAGCTGAAGATAATAAAATGAATAGATGCAGCTATAGAAGTGTTTAGTAACAACAGGAAATTTAGGAGCTCTCCTAAACAGATCAGTGCCAACCGTATGGTCCTATGCCATGATCTACAAGCTGAGGTATGTTCCATCTTCGTGTTCCTGACACATCTATGTCATTTTCTTAATTCATGTAGATGTTGAAAATACCTGGAGAGAGAATGCAAGTGAGGAGTATAGAGATGGATGTGCAGTTATCTGCTACTGTTTTCTTTAGAGGGATTAATTTAAATCATTCTAATGCATCTCTTTTGGATCTCTGCCGTATCTTGGGACTGATGATATTGGATTATACTGGAAAATCAGGAAGATGAGAATGGATATCTGCTCACTGACAGCACATCTTCCATCAGTCTCTCTAAAGTTCCTCCTGTCCTCTTTGCTGGCCTTGACCCCTAACATGATGAATAAAGGATTTTGGCTTCAGCAGAGTGAGTTCTGTTGCTCTCTGGCTGCCATTTCAGACCTAATCAGATTTGATGTACAGGGTAATGCTAAGACAGAATCTTTCACTCAGGATTTTTCAAGTGTTGGTCCAAATACTGCATGCCATAGGGAAGAAAGGAATATATCTTCCATAACTTGAACATTAGTTATTTCAGGCATGGGTGGCTTCAGCTGCTTGTGACATTCTTTTGCCTCTTAAGCATCTTATCTATTTGCTAAAGTTTTCAGGAAAGGCCCGTATACCATCTGTAGTATTCCCTGATCAGTGAGTGTCTGAACTATGATTGCAGATCAGTTATCTCTCAGCTAACACAGGAGGAACTGGACTGTTTAAGAAGCTTTTTTAAGTGTATATGGTCATGTCACCAAAATAGAATGATAGTTCTTTGCATCACTATGCATTTATGTGGTATCTCCCATATCAAAGGAGTCCAAGTACTTTACATCTCAGTCTTTTAAATTTGCAAACTCTGGCTCTGGTCTGGAGACCTCCGAAACAAGGCTTTCTGTTGACCTCACTAGAATTTGTAGTCCAAGCTCTCCAGGTAGCAGTGATTTCAAACTATGCAAATGAAGTACCCTCCCAGGAGGCACAACAACAATTTATACCAATTCAGTGAAACAAAAGAAGTGTTACAGCTAATTGAAATTATAGAAGAAATTACCTATAGAAGTAGGTAAAGAGGATAGTGCTTTTCGATGGCGGCAGTTAGCTAAGGCTTTGGAGTTGACATGCTCCTCTTGGAAAAAGAATATAATTACAAATCGCTAAAGCAGCAGAGTGCCTCTGACATTAAAATGTTGCCTTATACTAGAGGAAAATCACTTTCTGAATCACCAGTGCTAATTTTCTCATCACCATCTTGGGATGTTTTCTAGTCAGGCTCCAAGACCACTGCTGGCCTTTCTCTTTTGCTACTCAGAAGGTTCAGAACATGAGAAACAATTGATCTAAAATGAGTAGAGACAGTCTTTAGCTACTCAGTAGCTAAAGACTCCATAACATAATATGGAGACAATACTCCATATTACCAGCTAGTTAGGTGCAAATCAGCCTTGGTCTGGAGTGCGTGTGGCAGAATTAAGATGTTGTTGTGCTTCATTGAACAAGTGCTCTCAGCCAGGGCTTCTGAGCTCAGACTTTGTAACGTATTAATGTGATTACTCCCAGACAAAGGCTGCTTTGTGTCCAGTTGGCTAAAGCATTAACAGTATGGGTGTGTTGCCATACCTAATTGTATAGGCATCATCTGCCTCAAGAAGAAAAAGATTTTTTACTAGAAAGGCTCCTGTGCTTTCAGCACTAGTGTCTACTGACTGAAGCTGCTACTTTCTCTTCTGCTTCTTGCAGGTTAATTTAGACCTGCTGTCTCAGCCTGGCAGTTAGCACCAAGAGAAACAAATATGTCCTAATAACGTAACGACAGACCCAAAATGTTTCCTTATATTTACTAAACTTTCCTGTACACCTCAAAAACATGTAAGGATTATGTGGTGTACCCATCTCATCACCTGCAAATGTTTTAGTCGGGCAATCTACATATTTGGTTASATTTTGTTTTTACATTCCTTACAGTATTTGCAATACCTTTTTAAATAATAATAATAAACTTGTTTTTATCCATTAAAACCAAATGTCTCCTTCAGGAAGTTTGTTTACTATTTTCAATACTCATCACTATATTCAGTTCTCTTTCCAGAGTACACACAGTATGTCTGCAAAATGTTCCCTAACCAAGTGGAAATAGATTATTTTAACAAACGGGGCTTTGCTTAGTAAAAACAACAGCTCATATCCCACGTAAACTAAACATAAAAGGGCAGATTCTCCACCACAGCTAGATGACTACAGCTGTATAACAGGAGCAGGGATGGCCCCCCAGTTCTCTTCCTCAGACAGGACAAAGCTGCTACCAGCTTCTCCATACATCCCCTTCCCCAACTGTTGCCTTTTTCTTTTCTTTTTCTTTTTTCCCCCYGCTGATAGGAACTAAAGACAATTAAGTCTATTACTCACTACTTGCTAACRAAAATCCTACTGAGAGATGTATGAATTTTGTTTTCACGCTTTGCACCGTGAGTCCCATTAAAGGCCGAGAACGTTGTAGTTGTTTCTGTCTAGTGGTTTTATTTATGTATATATTTACATATATCTCTATGCGARGGAGAGAGCATGCCCTCAAACACATACGCACACACACAAATTAGTAAGTATAATGGCATTTGTTATGCCCAGTGGAATATTGAACACTTTTTTGTTTTGGCTTCTGTTGTGATGGACAAAATAAAGTTTAATATTCAAATTTAAGTGTATTTATACATCAGTATCTGTCTCTGTAAGGCATATTATTAGAAGTGCTATTGTTTAAAGGCATTTATATAGTTTATCCATAAAACAAGTGAGAGTGCAATTAGAAGCAACATCTTAATCTTACTCTTCTCTTTCTCCATGATTTTACTGGGAAGCTAACAGAGAGATTGTACACCTAAGTGCAAGTGACTGGTTCTACTTGTATGACAGAGAGCACATCTGGTATCTCTTAGATTAACTGAGTTTTTGGGAAGATATCAGGTATGCCTGGTTAAGTTTGTTATGCAAAAGTTTGTACAAGCCTGTGAAGAAACCTAAACTGGGTCTCTCTTTGGCCTTCTTCATAGTGCAGATCACAGCTTCCAAGCTGGGGAATGGCTTTCAACAAATACTGTTTTTTGTTGCTGTAAAGAGAATGATCAAGTAAAATATACTAAGAGGGTACATCCAGGTATTTCACTTTTGATACACATAGGGAAATGATTAACATAGTTAAGAGACTGAGTCTACAGGAATGACCTCGAAGTGCCTACACAAGCTAACTGGTGAAATATTATGAGCAGAGAATCAATCCTGTGTTTTGTTGCTCTTACATTAGGAGAATGTCACTGTAATAACGTTTTATAAATCTCTCTATCTGTGGCCTATAAAAGTGTTTTCCTGGTTCTGGTTTATTTTCTGTGTGTCTTCATATAAAAGCTGTTTCTAATGCTGCGGAAGAGAAATACCTAGCCTGACTGCATTAGTCTTTAAAAAAGCATGGTTGTTCTGCTGAGAATTTTGTCCTCTAATACAAGTCTACATAGGCTGTACTGAACCTTAGTAACACCATCTTCCACATGAAGTGTATTGCTAATAAGCTGGTAGATGAGGAGGGACATGGAATATACTTGTGCATATCTAATGATGATTCTTCCATATCAAAAAGTGATTTAACTTTTAAGTATATGTGAATCTATGACAAATTTAGGTACCTTCAAATGTTTGCTGAGGTAACTGTTGGCATTTAAAGTGCCAGAAAAGGGGATTTACATAGGTGTGTAAACAGGAGTGTTTATTTTTTTCAGCCTGTTTGTGACACATTCCTTTGATCTAGTTAAAATAGAGAAGACAGTGGCTTTACTCACTTAGACTGTTTGCTATGTCTTTGTAGTTTGTAGAAAAGAAACAGGTGAACATGATTTATAATACCTGAAATACTCTGATTCTGAAAATATTATCCAGCTCCTATTTGCAAACAAATCCATCACCTACCTCAAACCTGAACACAGCTGACAGCTCAGACATTGGGCTATGACAGGATTGAAAAGGCACACAAAGCACATAAAGGGATCATGTTAAGACTAAGAACTATTTTTACCTRTTTGGTAGCTTAGGTATTTCTGGAGAAGGGAAAACTTTCCTTTGGTTGAGGAGGAAAGGGTTAGAGACCTTCTGGGCAGGCTAGACATCCACAAATCCATGGGYCYGGATGGGATGCACCCACGGGTACTGAGGGAGCTGGTGGATGTTGTTGCCAGGCCRCTCTCCATCCTCTTTGAAAGGTTATGGAGAACTGGAGAGGTGCCTGAGGAGTGGAAGAAAGCCAATGTCACTCCAGTCTTCMAATACGGCAAGAAGGAGGACCCAGGCAACTATAGRCCGGTCAGCCTCACCTCCAYCCCTGGAAAGGYGATGGAACAGCTCATTCTRGATGTCATCTCCAGGCATATGGGGGAAAAGAAGGTGATCAGGAGTAGCCAGCATGGATTCACCAAGGGCAAATCCTGCTTAACAAATCTGATAGCCTTCTATGATGGAATGACTGGCTGGGAGGATGAGGGGAGAGCAGTGGACATTGTCTACCTTGACTTCAGCAAGGCTTCTGACACTGTCTCCCATAACATCCTCCTAGAGAAGCTCAGGAAGTGTGGGTTAGGCGAGTGGACAGTGAGGTGGATTGAGAACTGGCTGAAAGGCAGAGCTCAGAGGGTCGTCATCAGTGATGTGGAGTCCAGTTGGAGGCCTGTGGCTAGTGGCGTCCCCCAGGGCTCAGTACTGGGTCTCATCCTGTTCAACTTCTTCATCAATGACCTGGATGAGGGGACAGAGTGCCTCCTCAGCAAGTTTGCTGATGATACCAAGCTGGGAGGAGTGGCTGATCCACCTGAGGGCTGTGCTGCCATTCAGAGAGACCTGGACAGGCTGGAGAGCTGGGCGGAGAGGAACCTCATGAGGTTCAACAAGGGCAAGTGCAGGCAAGGGCACCTAGGGAGAAGTAACCCTAGGCACCAGTACAAGCTGTGGGCTGACCTTCTGGAGAGCAGCTCTGCAGAGAAGGACCTGGGAGTGCTGGTGAATGAGAAGTTTAGCATGAGCCAACAATGTGCCCTTGTGGTCAGGAAGGCCAATGGCATCCTGGCATGCATTAGGAAGAGTGTTGCCAGCAGGTCGAGGGAGGTGATCCTGCCCCTCTACTCAGCCCTGGGGAGACCTCATCTCGAGTACTGTGTCCACTTCTGTTTTCCCCACTACAAGAGAGACATGGAGCTGCTGGAGAGAGTCCAGCATAGGGCTACAAAGATGATCAGAGGGCTGGAGCACCTGCCCTGTGAGGAACGGCTGCGAGAGCTGGGCCTCTTCAGCCTGGGGAAGAGAATACTGAGGGGGATCTTATCAATGTGTACAAGTACCTGAAGGGAGAGTGTCAAGGGGACAGGGACAAGCTCTTTTCCGTTGTCCGTGTGACTGGACAAGAAGAAATGGGCAGAAATTGAAGCACAGGAAGTTCTGCCTGAGCGTGAGGGGGAATTTCTTCMCTGTGAGAGTGACAGAGCACTGGAACAGGTTGCCCAGAGAGGTTGTGGARTCTCCTTGCCTGGAGATCTTCAAGGCCYGCCTGGATGCAACCCTGTCTAACATGCTCTGGGTGACCCTGCTTGAGCAGGGGGGTTGGACTAGATGATCTCCAGAAGTCCCTTCCAACCTTACCCATTCTGTGATTCTATGATTCTATGATGAGTATACATTCATTGGTAATTTTTAAATATAAACCCTCTACATTCAGGGCATTTCAAGACTTCATGTTCACGTCAATGCTGAATTTATACCTTCTGATGTTACCCAATTACAGCGTTACAAAAGCACAAGAACAAAWTTTTCCAAGTAATGCTACATTGTGAGTTGGTGTTGCAGAAAGGATTGAGCAACTGCTTTCCATCAAAGATTAAACTATCTATTGATATGGTTCAGTAATAGGAACGGAAGGGACAGTTACTGCTCATTTGCTAAGGCTGCATTTGTTCACGCAACATTACTTTTTGTAATGGAGCAGTAAAGAAATGTAAAACATCAAGGCGAGGGGGGGGAGGAAAGGGGAATGGATGATCTTTTCTAGGTATGGTAATTAACTACTCTTCAGGGCTTGAAAGACATCAGCACCCATTCTCTTGTCGATTACAAAGAATTTAACATCTCTGAGATGGCAGTGATCAGGTACATCCTGTATCTATTTTCTCCTTAGAGAAGCACCTATAATCCTGTCAATTCCGTGCAAAATGACGAAGTTACAAAGGATGRTAGGGAAAGTTAAGAAAATCAGAGTTTTTTTCTCCCTTCACATCAAATGCCCTTGTTTCACTGCAGTTCTGAGGAATCAAGGGAGGATTYTGCCCCTGATACTTCTGGGACAGGGAATTAAGGCAGCAATTATGCAGTATTGGTCATATGATGCATTTTCTGAGAATGACAGGATTTAGGTAAATTTCTATTTGTTTGCAAATAATAAACCTACTCTCTCCYGTATAATGAATTTGACTAAGTAAAAAGGAGTTCAACTTTGCGTACCACTGGGTCTGTGTACAACTGTAGCCTGGAGAAGARAAGACTGAGGGGGAGTCTTATAAATGTGKAYRAGTACCTGAAGGGAGGGTGTCAAGGGGATGAAGACAAACTCTTTTCAGTGGTGCCATGCGAAAGGACTAGAGGCAACAGGCACAAACGGAGCCACAGGAAGTTCTGCCTGACCGTGAGGGRGAATTTCTYCCCTGTGAGAGTRAYGGAGCACTGGAACAGGTTGCCCAGAGAGGTTRTGGARTCTCCTTGCCTGGAGATCTTCAAGGCCYGCCTGGATGCAACCCTGTCTAACATGCTSTAGGTGMCCCTGCTGAGCAGGGGRCTTGGACTAGATGAYCTCCAGAGGTCCCTTCCAACCTTACCMATTCTGTGATTCTGTGGGTCTCATCTCAGTTATGGATTAGTGAGGTGTCCTCCCATAACATCTGAGCTGAAGAAAAGGAATCTGTGTTAAAGAGCAGAATTTTGCAATTCCCATGACTTTTCCTTGGTATTTTGCACTTTTTTTTTATTTGGTTAAATTTGAGTATTTTACTTCTACTTTTTGTTTAAATTAGAGCCTTCTTTTTTATATTAATGATTTATGAATTATATTCCTTCAGTTTGCACTTACATGTCAAGACTTACTATATTTTTATGCCATTCCCACCCTAAGAKTCTTGAAAAGTCCAGTAGTGTGTAAGCAAGAATTTCAGCAAAAGAATGCCTARGCTTACTTTTTAAATAAACTTTATTTTGTCTGTTAGTTTTGCATTCAATACAGAAATTATTATTTTTATTTTACAATTAGTATTAAGAGGTTGCATGATCAGAAGCCCTTCATTTTGCTAACCAGGGGTTAATTTCTTGGGTGGAATTGCTTCTTACTAGAATTCAGCAGTGTTTCCAGCCATATCAAAAATGTAACTGTTCATAGTTTTACGTTAAGGTGTTTTCATATACCTATTGACTGCTATTCAGTAATAGCAATCTAATATTTCTGCAGACTTCAYGCATATTTCACTTCACGTGCAGTTGTTGTCATCATGATATGGACAACATTGTGGATAATGTTATAGAAGCAGTAGCTCTCAAAACTAAATGCAAAAATTATTCACATGCATATGAAAGAGGAGAGAGAGTAAGCACAAACAGTAAACTCTTTTGTTGAAGTGATTGGCTGTGATATCATTTGTTAAAACGAATATACCYTTTAGTTGATATTTAGCCTCTTAACTTGTTTTCTTGGCCTGTAGATTGAGTTCATATTATCAGCTCTTTCTAAAGCTGTTGAATATGGCTCATAAGTAAAATTACACCGTAAGATGGATAGATAGCTTCAAGATCTATTTAGTGATTTCTCTCTCCATTTGAGATTATTTTTCCCAACTTTTATATGGAATGTGTATGTGATATGTTAGAAGATTCTAAGTGATGAAACACTCACCTTTTTATTATCTCACAGAAATATTTAATGCATTTGTGCATACTCTGTTAGACAGACTGGTCCTTCTCTCTCTGGAGGTGATATCAGGATGCAGCAGCAAACCAGAATTAGACTGTTGACAGTTCTAAAATACCTGGGTGAACTTCATCAGTCTGATTGAGTATCAAGCCCGTAATGTTTTGGATTCATTCTCTGCAGCTGTTCCTGAACTGAGTTGAAGTAAAGTGGGGAGAGCTCCCTGTTTCATACCTAGCAGGTAGAGGAACATCACTGTAACTCCATGTTACAGATTTATTCTGTCTCTGTATCCAAGGAGAACTTTTGACACCAGAAGGTGGCTGCAGATGCAGTTTTGGAGTGTGTCAGTAATTCTCTTGATAGAGAAATGAATGCTACGTTGACTCACAAAAAGCAGCCTAGCTTAAAGCTTTCTGTATTCTTTTATCATTCAGCGCTTCAGGCTGTTTTCCTGGGTCTAAGYGAAAACACGGGGTGTCCAGGGTTAGATCTTGCCCCTCCTGAATCATCTACTGTCAGTAGAGTTTRAGGGGCTGAGATCCTTAATCCTTTTTGTTGCCAATAGAAGTGTTTCTGACAGTAGTGCAATCAGCCTGTACTGAAAACATCTGCACAGACTTTTTTTCTATCCTTTCACTCCTCTTGTCCATAGCTGTTTGCTACTCTTTACTAAATAAGTGAAATCTATTTGAGGGGAAATCTTGTCCCAGACTATAGGAAAACTGAAAAAAAGGGAGAAAAAAGTAAAAAAATGCATGAAAAATATGCTGAATGTGAGCTAAGGATGTTGGGAGCTTATTAATTGAAGAAAAAAAAATTGGATTTGAAGAAGAAAATATGATGCTCACATTATGCTTTCATGCTTTTGGGGAGAAGCAGCCAGGTCTTTGTTGATCAATCAGGACGAATTGAGGAAGACTGTGCTGTTTTTGCAGTGAAGTTACTAAAGACAAGCACTTAACTTGGTTACAAAGGCCACTGRCTGTACCTTGTGTACTTATGAACCACACTAAAAATTTAGCAAGAAATCTTGCTTGGTGAAGTTAAATGCAAATGTGGATAGTCTGTTGCCTTGCTGCGTGGTTCATTAGTTGGGAGCATAGCAGCAGTGTTGAGACAACTGTGTAATACTAGCTGAAAGGTATCACAGTGAATACCGTAGTAATTTGTGTTTGGCCAAAGTGGAAGTCTGGTTGAGACTCATCTTGCTCACTCTCTGAACATCTCAGGGATTTTTGGCTTTGCTTTTTAGATTATAATCTAAACATGGGGTAGCATGGGGTATAGTTATGTTTRTTAAACAGTTATATGGTGCAGCTTCTGTTCTGTAGCACAGTAGATTGCTGCTGCTCTTAGAACCACAAAGCAGCTGGGGTCACAAGGGACCTTTGGAGATTGTTTGGTCCAAGGCCAGCTAGAACAGGTTGCTTAGGGAAGTGTCCAGTTAGTTTTGAATATCTCCAAGGATGGAGACTTCACAACCTCTCTGGGCAACCTGTTTGACTATGCTCACACTAAAAAGTTTTTTTCTCATGTTTAAAGGGGATTTCCTGTATTGTAAATTTGTGCTCATTGCCTATTGTTTTTTCMCTGGTCACCACTGAGAAGGATCTGATTCTATCTTTACTCTCTGCTGCCACCAGAGAGTAAAGAYTGCCTGGAAGAACAGATAGAAAAAATGTTTCCATTTTTATCTGGCTAAGTTGCTGGCATCAAGGCACTGGCTGGGAGTTGGGGTGGAGAGATGCCATTGAAGGAAGTATGCTGGAGAAAGCTGGAGGTAAGTGATGTGCGGCTGACTAGGCCATGGCAGCAAGGTGCAGCTTAGGGCAGGGTGTAGGCCAGGGGGCAGACTCTGGCCCTTTAGGTTGTGCAGTGTGCATTAGAAGGAGCAAATGTCCACAAAAAAGAAAATGCCATTACAAGGAGGCAAGGAGGCTTTTGGTGAAGGAGAAGCCAARGTTTATTAGTACCTTATGGAAGCAGACTTCTTTCCAGGTGCCTGAGRTTTGTGGTAGGCCAGTGACTTTTTTTTAATTGACTCGGGATTCTGTGCAAGTTGATAATGGTTCAGGAACATGGCTGTGCTCTCCAGTGCTTTGTAAGTGGCTTTCTGAAGRTTTTATGTATTTAGATCTAACAAGCACAAAGAGAACATTTTAATTATGGAGAAAATAAGAGAAAGGAAGAGATTGCAGCAAATGATTTTTCTTAGTTTATTTGCTTTGTTTCCAATTCTATTTTGTTGGTGACCAAAATTTGAGGACTAAGGTGAGGCAGTGTTGCTTTTTATCTAAAAATGAGCCTGTCTCTAAAATTCTYGCTCTCAAAATTGTGACAAAGATTATGTCAATTTAAATGAAAACTGAAACCTCCATGGTTCTTTCAAATCTTTAATTCAGCATATATTCTTCAATATATTCTTCTTTTTTTCCTGCTTTTACTAATGTCACTTCAAGAAAGTTGATAAAATGACTCTTCATTTTCATTTGTGATCAGTTGTCTGATACAACCTTATCTATATGTTTATATTTCATGATTTCATACTTCTCTGATTCTCTACTGCCTGACTTCAGTGTAACTCGTAAAGAACGAAAAGGCCGTGTTGGCAGGGGAAAGACAGCAAAGGAACAAGTCAGATCTTTATTTCATGTTTTCAGTATGGATTTACTCTATATTAAAATTCAGAATAAGACTCTACATATTTATTGATCCATTGCATTTTCAGAGATGTATCCTCTTTTTGATAGCACGTGTCATATAAAAACTTCATTCACTTTCTGTATTATGGTAACCATACAGACTCCTTCTAAATGTTGAATTAATAAGGCTTGAAATTAGAAGGTGAAATGGAGGATTTGACTTCTMTGATTGTTGATCATTAAGAAATTTCTTGTCTTGTCATAGTTATATGGTAGTTATACTATCTTCTGACTAATCAGCTCAGAAATTGGCTTTACCAAGCCATCAGTCAGTTTTTATATTTGCGTGTTTCCAGAATGCCTCATTGATTGGAAGATGAGCAGGATTTTGTATAAAACTGCTTGTCTTCTTCCTTAAAAAGACAATCTAAAGAACAACAAAAGTCTCCCAAGGTCTGGAGCTATTTTTTATTACAGCAAAACATATTCAGACTGAGCCATTTATTTAAGTAGCRGAATTTTTGACCTCTTGAGCAAGAAAGAATCAATCAAAAGGTTTGRAAACACCTCCTGTCGCTGACCGATGCCCTTGCAAGAAGGGACCCACACAGCAGTCTTGCCTCCTGGCCTGACAGCTTTCAAAAGCTTCTTGAATCAGACAAGCTCCACGCGCTCTCCTCTGCCTCCCTGCACTCGTGACATATTCCGCAGCTGAGCAGTCTCTGCGGCTTTCAGGGAAGTGATCTGGCCCTGCTGCCAGTACGCGCCAAGACAACGTAAACAAGAGCCTTTGTTGCTGCTCTTGGGTCACTCTCCTGTACCAGGTCATCATATACAGTAAATGGAAAGCAAACAGCACAGGCAGATCTGCTGTCCATCAAAATGATGTCATCTCATGTCAGACTTCCCATTCCTCCCCATGAGCTAGTTGGACAAGCTCTGTCTTTGGCTTGATCTGCTTAACTCCAGTGGTGTGTGATCAGTGCATCACCGGCTGCCAGCTGCGTGCTTAGTGTTGAGAATAAGAGGTTCGCTATGGTTTCAGAGTCATCTTGCAGAACTCATTGGTTTGTTACACTGAATTTTGTGAAACGCGAGGGCTGGAGGCCATTTGCTTTTTCATGGAAAACCCACACTGAAAGTAAAGCTCGGGGGTACAAATTCTCACAACCTAAATGAAATTCTGAAGTCTTCTGAACTGAAACCATCATGCTAGTTATGAATTTAATTCCAGTAACCTCTGTTACATATGTTTTCCTTGTACGAAAATGCAGGAAATTGCATGTGTTGTTCTAAAAATTGTTTTCTTAAATACCGTGGTTGACTTTCCTGGTAACCAAAGGAGATAGATTTAATCTGCATCTAGACATCAGTGCATCCTTCTGTAACAAATCAACAGATCTAAGTAAAGCACCATATTAGGAAGCTGTTCTGGYATTCTTTTCATAGAAGCCTTTATGGATACATTCTCCTGTATTGTTTATTTTTTTACCTGAAGTTCATTAAAAGTACTTACATTGAACTGAGAATAAAACCTAAAATCAATTTTAAATGTGAATGATATATATCCAAATTATTTAATCTTTGCAAAGGTTTAGTCCTAAGGGAAGAAATACTGCTGACATCATTTTCATTTACTTGAGCAGCTCATGCTGGGACAGGAAAAAAWTCTCTTTCCCCATATCTCATTAATATGTATTGCTAGATAAAATAGAAGTGTATTTTTTTWAATATTTCTTTTTCTTTGTAACCTGCCAAAATAGCTTTGGTAAAGTTCCAGACTTACTAATAAACCCTGCTTAGTCTACAAGCAGAAAGCTGAGCTGGCTTTGTTTGCTACTTTTCAAGCTACTGGTTCTGAAAATTCAGCTTGAGGAATAAAAGACAATCATTCCTTCTGTTCTGCACATTTGTAAGAAGTGTTCTGAACGTTTATGGTACCTCTAATAATACTCATACATCTCCACTGCCTTCATGTTCTGTGCTTGGTAGTACCTGTGTGGATTCACTGCCTTCCGAAAATAAATCACACTGCAATTAATTTGGAATTTGGCTAATGGTTCTGCTGATGAGGTTTTTGATCTAATCAGCCYCTTCTCTAAGGTGCTCTGTGATTATCAACAACCACAAAAATGTAMAGTGAGGCTGAATATATGGCTTAGATGCTGAAAAGTTACATCCTTTCTTGTCTCTATAGTGGAAATCTTGAATCCTCATTTATACACTTAAGTCTTCTGCACTGTGTAGAGGACTCAAAGTTGAATCCAAACAAGTTGCTGGCTGATTAGGGAGTGTAATACAGTTATCTAAAAAAATSTGAGGCCAATGATGTATGTGCAAATCCAGTCTTACCCAGAGTTTAGACACTGTATGGTGCTGCATGTCTACTTTACACATGCTTTTTCCAAGTAAATTTGTTGCAGTGGAACTTGATGTAACTGTAACTAATTCCTTGTAGTGCATGAGCCAACTTGTTTAAAGCTAGTTTAGGTATCTCTGAACTGCACCACAGTTTGGAGAACAGACATCTTGGGCCACAGCAGATGCCTTCTTCACAAGGAAGGCCTTTTCCCAGAGGAAAATCAGCACTCATTTTTGTGTCTTTTGAAGCACAGCTGGAAGAGAAGGCAGAGCTGTTGATGGCTTAGTACTTAGGACTGTCTCCTTGGAGGTTTCAATCCTCTCTGTTTGATGTGAATGCATAAATCACTGTGACTCCTGTGTGAACCAGGATGATGGAGCATCATGCTGTCCCTTAATCATTATGGCCCAATTATTTTTGGATTTTTTTTTCTATATAATAGCATAGCATCAATGGGATTGGAGGATGTGCCCAGCCTAAAAGGTGGTTAGGGCTTTCTCCTGGGAAGTGAGATATTAGGTTTGAATGTCAGTTTAGGAGACCACTGAATYCAGCTCTCTCACTTGCTGGGTCCTGTAAACATTAAACTGTTATGTGAAAGATTGAGTTTCCCATCCATGCTTTTAAAAGAAAGTGAGCAAAACTGCATTTTATGAGGAACGTCATCTTGTCAGTGTACTCTTGTTATTACTCAGTAATGACTAATGTTTTGGATGCCTCAGGCCACCCGTACATTCCGTTGCCAAATTTCTAGATCCTATCTTGGGAGAGAGGTGAGAAATAGGTACCAAGCTATTTAGAGTGGGGCAAYTCTAAGCATGTACAAAAGCAAGCACCTGGGAACCTTTCAGGTCAAACGGGGAGGAGCGTGGTAAGTTTAGACCCTCTTTGGAGTAAGAAAATCTGACTCAAGTGTTTTGAGTTTCAGTTTTGGACGACTGGCCTCATTTCGAAGTCAGTTTTAGGAACTTATATTCTTTACTGATCTGGCCAATGGTCTCTGAAGACAGTTGTAAATATTCTGGATATGCACAGGAAGCAAAAATGTAACTGATTTTGAAGATATCATTTTTCTTTCTGTTTTGAATTGTACTTATATTTTGGCAATTTTATTGCAGGTGATGTCTGTAAAATGTTCTAGACCTTCAAACCTTAGCTGGGTTAGGCTTTAGCTAGGAAATACTGGGGAGATTAAGAGTGAAAGCTGTCAAGAGTTCTGAAAATGCTACAAATTTTTAGCATTTTCAGGTATCCATGTTAGCAAATCCAGCAGAAGACACAGTATATGTATTCTCACCTGATTCATAACTATTGCTTTGCAATGAGAGATTTTATACAACTCAGTATCTTTACAGAGAAGGAAAAAATTAAGAACACAGAATAGGTCAGGAGAAGACTTCTGCATCAGGAGAGTTTTACTTTGTCAGATTAGCATTTACATTATGGACATGGAAACCTTGATTTTCAATTTAATCTGGATATTTATTTCAGAAGTTGTTTCCCATTCATGTGATCTCACTGCTTGAAATCTCCTACCTTTGGAAAGCAAAGTTCAAAGTTGGGTATAGTTTCCTGAGTGGAATTATTTTCGGTGCAGTTTTGTTAGGTTGCTAAATGTAATATTATGGACTGGTCTGTTTCCCACTATTCTAAAGGTATCTAATGAGTAGTCTGTGTTTTTAAAACACTGCAGTGATCCTGCCTTTGGTCAGTGGAAAGCAGGTGTTATTTATTCAATTTCTGCAACACCCACTTCATGRGAATCTGTATATCATTAGCTCTGCCCTTGGTTTTAGGAAAACAAGACTATTCTGCTTTGGGAACGCCAAATGAGGCTAGCTCAGGTCAGACATAAAGGAAGCAGGAAGAGAACAACATTGAACAAGGAAACATTAGTATGAAAACACCTTTATGAATCATAGAGCCTTTGGTAAGATTAATTAAATGATGTRTCCTGAGCACTATTCAGAGAGAGAGTTGAAAGACAAAATATCTCCATGAAGGTGAAATAAGTCCATACCACTATTTGAAGTATTCTCAGGAGTGTCTCTTCCATAGAGGGAAGTGGGAAAATGTGAAAGTAACTCAGGGTTTGCAGGGAGATRTAGCATTTTTTTATTAAATTGTTGCACCAAAAAGAGACCAGGCATGATTTTAAGCACATAAGCCTGACATTAGGGGATAGAAAGACAAACTCTAGGCTCTGATGGATATGAAGAATGCACTGATACCATAAACTWTTCTTTTTTTTCCCCATTATACTTGAGGCAAGGAGATGCTTCTTGCTACAAACTTTGTGAACCTCTCACTTGCGTCCTTAGAGCATTACCACCACAGTGACATGCTTGCAAATRTGAAAAATACCTTCCATCCTTTTCAGTCATAGTTATATTTTTACTTCTATGCAGAGAATTCTGAAAAAGCAGATATTATCCAACAAGACTAACTGAATATGCTAGTATCATCATATTCCTAGATTGAAGAAAAAAAGTCTGAATGAAATTAATACACTTCAGTAGAACTACATACAATTTCTCCAGTATGTTTAATACATTTTTCTACAGAAAAAAAAAGTCGTGCATTCTGAGTGTTATCATGCAGCCTTTTGCTASTGTTGAATTTAGCTTGTCTTCTTGTAATCTTTTGCCTCAGCCTTTGTATTTTCAACACAGGTTCTATGGATTGCATGATAAAATAGGCCTGAGCAGTTCTCTGTATGTTTTCTCCTGTTTCTCCCCCTCTCCCTYCCCCCCACTACAAGAGTCCTGGTAAAACCAGCATTTTTTTTTTAATTTATCCATGTGTGTTCTTGCCAAGCTTTAATAAATGCATTAAGGATTACTATTAAAGCAAAGAAACGAGCAAAATCATATTCTGAAATATCTTGTTCTAGCCTGTGCTGATTTGCATGTAAATTTTAGGCAGGTTTCTTTGTGCTTGATCTTTACATTACTTGCTCTAACTAATGGGGGATGTTCTTCTCATTCAATAAATCACAGAATCACAGAAGTGCAGAATGGTTGMGGTTGGAAGGGACCTTCTGCAGATGATCTAGTCTAATCCCCTTGCTCAAGCAGGGTCAGCAAGAGCACATTGCACAAGAAAATGAACCATAGAACAACAGTCCCATGWTTCAAAATTTTCAGTGAAAAAAATTCAGTGTTTGAACAAGGATGGCATGAATGGTTATTATATAGATATATATCTCACTGCTGTGTAACAGGCAGGGAGAAGGGGAGGAAGACAGGAGTAGGGGGGATGGTAGAAAAAAGACAAGAAGTGTAAAATAGACTATAAAAATTACACTGTAAAATAGTATTCCAGCTTTGTCAGAATTTGATTGTCAGTTACAGGAAATCCCTTTTAACTGTCCCACTAGTAGAAAGGAAYCTTAAAATAAATATAGCTTACAGAATAAGTTTACTAGGTTAGAAACTTTACAGTGCCATTAAAGCTTTATTTGAAAAACGCTAATTTATTAAACTTAAAAATTTATTTAAAACACTTGGATTTGATGAACTTCCATCAATTCCAAGGCATATTTCTAAGAGAAGGCTTCCTGGATTCTTGCTTGTTTTTTCCTGGAGTCAGCAACACTGAACTTCTTGGGTTACCTAGTCTTTGGGGCAGATGCATCCTGTAAATGTCTCCCAGGGCTGGAGACCACTGGAGCCCCTTGCAGCTGTTAGTGAAGTGGGCATTTGGTTTGTGTTAGTGCAGAAATTGATAAGTAATAGAGCACTTGAATAAATTAAATTGGTGCATCAACACTAGTTAGGCTGAGATTAAAGYCCAAATTTTTTGAACTTGGACTCTACAATTTGTTCCAGACCTCTTTTGCAGACCTGAGAAAAACTTACTTTTTTTTTTTTTTTCTAATTCTTTGAGAGGCTCTAAGAAGAGTGGTCTGAGTATGGCCTTTGCATCCATGAAAAGAACACAGTTTTCATTGAGTAATTAAATCAAGTGTCAGAATTTTTTGCAGACTCAGATGCTCTTTGGTTTTTGACCAGATATGCAATTTACTTAATACTGTATTTTCTTCTGGCAGAGCAGCATGAAGCATTTATATAAAAAAAAGATTCATGAAGTTTTTTATTGTGGCATATGACAARATGCAAATTACCTAAACCTGAATCCATGAATCAATTTTAAATTGCAATTTTTTTACCAGACAACTATTACAGATCAGAATCAGGATTCTTTCCTGACATTTCTGTAATCAGCCAAAGCCTAAGGATGAATTTTCCTATTTTTTAAAATTACAGACTTTGGATTACAGAGCAGTGTGGAAGCAGGAATATGAATTTTCTTTTGATTTGAGACTTTCTCATTTTGGGGACTGAGTGCATAGCTGAATCCAAACTTTCTTAAAGTCTTTGGTTGCTTGTGGAGGATGTTATTATTCTAGACCAGTCACATCTGTAAGTCACTAGGAGGAAATGAAAATTTCGAGGAAAGATTTTCAGGAAATATTTTTGTAGGAATGTATTTGCCTTTTTTTTCCCCCCCTTAACCACCCTGTAAGAAGAAAATCTACTCTGTTTCACTGTCTTCAAAAACTCATGTGAGGGCTTTGGAGACGGCTTCACTGCATACCGATTGTAGAACAAAGATAAATGAAATATTTTCTCTTTTGAAGGCAGTATGTTTGAAAGCTGGATCAGCCAATGTCAGCAACTGGGACAAAACCAGAACAAATGATTGAATCAAGTCCTACGTCCTTAAACAATTTTAAAAATAAATAAACCTGGAAGAGTGCCTGTACTTACTTGAAGGAGACTGTTTGCAACCCCTTTGTTCCTATTCTTTGTTCTGATAACTTCCAGCTGTGTGGAATATTTAAGCTGGGATAATAATAATAGTCTACCACTCTGCTGTGTACTTTACAGTGGGCCTAATTCTATCAGTTACATCTTTTAAAAAGTGCTSGTTAAAGACAAGTGTAAAATCTAGTTTTTATAGTTTTTAATTAAAGTTAAAGAGTTAAGAAACCTTTCAAGTGTTAGAAGCTGGTGGGTAAAAAAGCCCCTGGATCATCTGCTCAGCATCTTCCTTTGCTTTCTCCTAAAGATGGGTCTATAATCATTTATCTTATCAGCTAACTTATCAGCACTTAAGATTTGCTCTTTAAAGTATCTATCAATTATTTCTGTTAACAGAAATTGCCCTTGAAGTTTTAGGCTGCTCCTAAAATCTGAAATCTGTATTTATAGTCAAAAGCCATTTCAAAAGCCTAAGCGTATCCTGAGGTTTTAATGTAAACTCTGAGACAGATACTGGGAGCCTGCTTGGAATTCCTTTTGAAGCTTTAAATTCCCTCTACTTCCTTTCATCCTTCAGCAAAAGATATTGTATTGAATTACATTTTATTTTTTGAGGTAGAATGCAACTTATTTTGGAGTTTGTTATTGTTGCATTTGAGTTAATCATTGCAGGAAGCATCTAAGTTTTAGAGATAGTGTTTGATTGCCAATCTTGGTCTCAAATAGCCCATYTGATGACAATTGGTTTAGGAAAATGTGTATGCATGTGTGTATATATACATATATATACATATATRTATGTRTGTGTATATAAGTATTTCTCCATCTTAGTCCATGCTTGTATATATATGTGTATGCATATATATTTAAACAAGTATGTTTTAGACTTTGTGCATATTACATTTCAAATTCGTATAAAAAGTGTACAATTTCAGTGAGACAGCAATCTGAAAAAATGTTTGGATTTTGGGCAATCCAAACATTTCATTTTCGTTGGACTTAATATTTTTTGTGTCTTAAATTTCAAATTAAAGAATCATTTAAAATATACAAAAGGGATTTTTTGTTTTGAAAATGTCAAAAGAGATCACTGCAGCAACTTTAGGAACTTTCTTCCTGAATAAGACATTAATTAAGGCTGTCTTTTCTTCCTTTCAATTTCAGTCAGCTGATGTTTTCTAGCAAAATAAATGTATTTAAAAAAATAAATGATGGATGGGCCTGCTTTCCAGAAGGAATTCTGCAATGTTTCATTAACTGATCATTAACAGTTTATACAGATTAGTTAAAACTGTCAAGTATATTGGAGGGGCTATTTTCATTTTCTGTYGTAAATAAATGTGTCTGCAATGTGACACATGTATTTAAGATAGAAAGTGAAAAATACACATCCAGTTTAGGTAAATATTCACATCTTAAAAGATTTAAAGTTAATATCCAATGGTGGATGYATAATCAATATAATACTGTTCTATACTTAAACCATTATGAGCTATGAAAAATGTAAATATACTATCAATTTTTTTTGTGGCGAGTTTCAGTCACGGGTAGAACATTCTGACTATGTGGTAAGCATGTTTCAATCTTCTGGTAGAGAAAAACTTAAATTGTATAATAATRTCTAAATTAGTTCCAAAACTTGAGGAGTGATTTTATATTTATGCAGATGCTTAAAGACATGTMGGGCCTGTAGAGCGGAAACAAACTTATAATAATAGTTGGGAATGCTTTAGAATAAAAAGGTCAAGTGATGTAAGCAACCACAGATTCAGCACATTGTCTAATTAAATCAAGGTATTCAGGACAACGGGATGCTTGGGGAAGGGGGTTGCTTTATTTTTGGCTTTGATGCACTTTAAGTACATAGTAATTTTGTATAATTATTCATTTGAGACATTGAAAATGTCTGAGYGGTCTCAGCACCAACTGTAAAATGAATCTCCCCGTTAACAAGCGCAAGCAAAATGTGCCTGCAGCTCCTAGTCGTAATTGCTTCTCTTTTGWCGAATGCTTTAAAAACATTCTGTGCAACTTGTGAATAAAAAGCAACTTATGCAACTTGCAAATAAAAAACCAGAATAATTACTGTAATCAAAATATTGCAACCTTTGCCCAGGTCAGCAGCATGTTAGAGAAAAATTTCATGATTTCATGAGTGGTTCTCTGGTGTTTACTATTTCTGTAATAGTAAGGGCTGTACATTTCATGTTAGCTCTTTATTTAACATAAATGGTTCTTTAAAATGTATCAAACTCATGTACTGAWGAAGTAGTTCCGACAGACATATTTTGACCTTCAATGCAGAACATGCAAAAATAATGCTGTTACTTTTTTATTTATTTCTATTTTTTTCCTGAAGCCCCTTTAATCAAAATACCCTATTGCTTTCTATTTTTAGCCAAGCAGCTGTTCCAGTAGGTCCCATAGGCTTTCCTGTTACGAGGAAAAATTGATGATGAAGTCCAGTGGTTTTAATATATCCCTGCTTATTTTCAAAGACTATCCAAAGGCTCAGAGACATAGAGGAAGCCAAAAAAGAAAAAAAAAAAGAAAAGAAGAAAAAAAAAGTAACTTAATTGTTCCCAGTATCAAGGACTGTTAAGCCTGCTAGCGCATATATAATCCAAATATACCACAACTCCAAAAACATTCTCTTCAGACTTTTGTCAAGAAAACAAGACATTGGTTTCTCTGCAAAACAAATTGGAGTATTCCTGGCTTTCTATTACTTCTATGACCTTCTGGAACAGCTGCTTGGGCAAGTTATGTCAGGCAGCAGAGTAGGGTCACCAGGCCAACTCCAGGCTTGATCTCTCGCCAGCAAAGCTGATGGTGATGTTGTCCCAGGAGGAGAGTGTGGAGGTAGTGACCTTCCCAAGCTCGGTTTACAGCAGGAGGATGCGGTGACTTGGAGCGAGTAGGAACCTTAGCTTGGAAGAGACCAAGGACAGTGAACATTGCCTAATGCTTTCTGCCTGCATTACTCTGTTTTCGTTTGCTTTCAGCTAGCTAATCATAATAATTTAAGCTGAAAATTTCCATAAATTGTTCCTTCATCACATTAGATTTTTCTGAAAGTTTCAATAAAAGTAGGTCATGTTTCCAAGAAAAAAGTTAGTGAAGAACAGGTGGTTTTTCCAGTGTTCGTTTCCTCCAGTCGATTTTCTGAACAGCTGTGTATCCTCTGTGGTTTGGAGATATATGCTGAAATTTGGCAGTGAAATGGCTTTCATTGTTCTCATGAATTTCACCCTGCTTTAGCCAAGTTGAAAACAGGGGGAAAATTTGCCATTTTCATACATGCAGCCGGATTTTACTTCAATTTTTTTTTAATTGATTTTATGATATTACTGAATTTCAGAAGAATCTTTTGCCATAGCAAAATAGTATAATTCGATACTAACTTCACTCTGAACTAAGACTTACTAGCTAATATATGGAATAAAAAATCAGTTAGAAATATTAAAATATGTCATTTTTGCCCTGTTCTGCTCTACATCCACTAGAAATATGGTGATTACTCATGAGGTCAGGAGTACTGTGATGTACCAGAGCTCAACAAGACAGTGCAGCATGAGAAACTAAACTAAAAGAATGCCAAGGAAATGAGATTACTGAACTAAAACTACCATTTTGCCATTTCATATATATGTTTATTAACTGGTTTACTGAATACATTTGTTTTAAGAAATAATTTTCTATGAAAAAGTTTGATTTTTAAGTACTTCCACATAACCGTGTCTATGAGAGAGGTTTCTCTATTCAGTTCAGCAGAGACTTCTGTTTGTCAAAAATTCACTTTGAATTGGTGTTGAAAGAATTAATTCTGTAATGCTTTTAACTCTCCTTGAACATAATGAGAATAATGTTAATAATAATGAAGAATGTGATGTATTGCTCCAAGAATGGAAATAAGAGAGAAGAAACCCAGAGGTCTGAGAACTAATCCAAAGAACTCAAAGAAATCATGAAAATCTATCCAAAATTAATTCCTACATTTTTCAGGCCTCCTTGCTTTTTTCTAACCTCGTAATGGAACAGACAAACCAAGAACCAATTTCACTGAGAAATTGCAGGCATGTGTTTCGAGTTAAAATGCCTCCTTTSTTTCTTTCTTTCACCAAGTTTCTTGGAGGAAAGAGAAGCTCTCAGCCAGATCTGCTCTGCACTGTGATCTATATGAAATAATCAATAGCAGTATGTGATAAGCTGCAGTGTGATATATTGATAAATAGTTTTTTAAAAAATAAACTAAGCACAATATGAATCTGTCACGTCTGTAAATGTTTTATGCTTTTTTTTTCAAAATAAATTTATGAAGGCCTTATAGACAATACCTGCAAAAGTAACTTGTTTTTTGTGGATTTCTATTCTGTTTTAAAAATGCAGAAATTTCTGTAGTGTATGGGCTCTCAGGTGCTTTATCTGTGAAGTACATAGTCTATGATTTCTGACTTTTTGTACGGTTTTTCTTCTTACTCTTGATTTCARCAGCTTTAAAAGAATCTACATCTAAGTTAGTATTTATCAATACCAACAGTGTTTTTCATAGTTATCACTGAGGTATTTATGTCCTAAATGCTAAGAAGAAGGTTTGTGCAGGCATGGGAGAGCAAATTGGCCAAGTGGGCAGTTTTACTTTTAGTCAGTTTTTTTTTGAGAAACTGTCTTTTGCTATTTTTTTTTATAAATAAGGCCATACTCAATTTTAGACCCAATTTTAGATCAGTACCACATAGATACAGCAAACTAAGAAGGCTATTAGCTTTACCCAGTGGGACAGTTCTCATGTTACTTTTTATCATGGTAAATCCTGTAATCATTGAAATATTTTATAGGTACTGTAAGAACAAGAACAAGTAAGTTTTAGATTTTTGTTTTCGAATTTATTTCAAAAGGACCTCTCGTCCTGCATCTGCAGGATCATCTTGATCTGTGCTCATGCTGAAAGGAGGGGATTTCATCTTCTCCTTGCCACCTCACTTTTTCCAGCACTAGTGTTTGTGTTGCCATGTATTGAGCTAGATCATGGAGCATGGAACTGATCCAGAAAGGGAAGGGCTTTGTGTTTTTTTTAACAAATTAGATTTCATTTGGATCAGTTCTTTGATCTGCCTCACTGCATCACTGTACAAATACTAATGCTGGCACAGTGGTGGGAGCTGGAATGGGCATGAGCGATGACCATGTTGCTTTGGCAGCAATGTGAATTTATATTAATCATGTCATAATGCCCTCATGTCTTTTATCTTCTGCATGTATGATTTCTGTCTTAAAATCAGTTGGACTACTGTCATATTTAAAAACTAATTGTATCCTAGGCTATTTTAGTAAGTTATCTTTGAAAACTTAGATTGTACAAAGGTACTTGTCAAGCCACGAATTTTACATGAGAAAACTGT
Organism: Rhea americana; assembly: GCF_003343005.1. Lineage (NCBI taxonomy): Eukaryota > Metazoa > Chordata > Aves > Rheiformes > Rheidae > Rhea > Rhea americana. The sequence continues at coordinate 2,388,532 of NW_028186579.1, forward strand.
TTTTTAAATAATGACTTGAAATAACACACTGGAGATATGCAGCTTTCGTACTTCATTGAGAACTGTTTCATGAAGTAGTATGCAAAAATTTAATTCCACTTTGCTTAAATAAAAACATAAGCAGGATGAAACTTAGCTAAAAGACTAAATGGTGAGAATGAGAAATGAAACTGTATCAAGTATGATGGGGTATGGTAAGTAAAATCATACAGTAGTGCTGGTAAGAGTGTTAGGAGCTGTTGTGCTTGATGTCTTTGTTACTGGTTTGGACACAGGAGTTGGACTCAATAAATGAACAGCCTCAAAACTGCTAGGAGTCTGAAGCTCAGTCTAGACCGTGGCATAAAACAAGAGCTCACAATAGAAAGGAAGCTGAGAAAGAAATAGCAAAATTAAATTAGTCTTTTGTAAACAGGCGGTTAGGAAAGCCCATACTGAAATGTTTTGTTCTCTAGAGGAATATGATTCTTAAGAAACAGGAATGGTAAAAGACATCAGGTGATGCCAGTGTATGCTGATTAGATATGAATTTGTCAAACAGTATGGATGGGAAAAGGCTTATGGAGTTCTGGGCTGTATGTGAGAAGTCATCTCATTGCAAAAGTCACTATGATAAGCCAATACTGGAACTTTGGACACTGTCTTAAGAGAAAGATTCTGCTATGCTGGAAGTTTAGCTAGCATTATTAGGGCTGTACATGTTGATTTATGAAGTCTAAAAAGCTAAATGCATGCAGTTTAGCACAACTTAAGTTAGTGAGAGTTTAGAGCTTAAACATCTGGAGAAGATCTTCAGTTCCTGTCAATTGTCATAGTTCCATTGATTTAAGTAAGCTGCGATCTCCAGGGCCAAGATGGAATGATTTAGCAAGGCACATGTGGTCAAAAGCAATGAGGTAGAGTAAAATATAGAATAAACTTATATTGAACACACACACACACACACACACACACACATACACACACACAGTTCCTTCAGCATGATAAAACTGGCTGTGGAATAGCCTATGTATAATTCACATTGTTTGGAGCTTTTAAAGTGATTCTGAACAAAGCTTAGTGTAGCATGCTGAAGAGGAATGATCTGCTGGCTGGAAAAGCATGGTATTCCTCCGACTTTCCAGCTACTGTTATTCTTTACAAGAAGCCACATAGTAGAATGATCAGATTTAAATATTTCTTATGTATGAAATAAGCCATGGAGATTTGAAATTTCTATCAGATTTGTGAATTACTGTTGCTGTGTTCACTATTTGCGCCCATCACTGAGGTTTTGTAACCCAGATATTCTACTTTTCTACAGAAAGACTAGAGTTGAAATGCAAGTAAGCCTGAGTTTTTGGTCTTTTCTTTAATAAGATTTGACTAATATATCTAAAATCATCTTGACCTAACAAAGGACTAACATTTAAGATATATTTATAAATTTGAGTGGTCTACTCTAAACRTACCAGCTAAAGTTTTGAACTTTTCTCTCACCCATTGCTCTTTCTGTTTTCTGGGAAAGAGCTGAATAATTTTTGTCTTATAATCTAGTCTGTCTCCAATGACATCAGTAGTTGTGCCCAAAAGTTATTTGTAGTCTCAGAAATATGTAAGCTCTGATTTCGAGGTTCCTTTAGATACAGGAAAAGAGAGATAGTCACTACAACAAAATGTTCTGCAAACCCTCATATGGTAGCCAAAACTAAACCAGAAAGAGGAAAACATGCCACTTTCTTGGCAGAGACATGAGGTAGCTTACATAAGCAAAAGCCATGCTTGTAGCCACCATAAAAACTTAATCTTCATGCTGAGATTCCTGTGTTTCAATTTGTTCAGCGTAGAAGCTAGAAGACAAACACAGTTAACAATATATCTATCATCACTGGATAGTAAGGAAAAGAGAAGAAATGTTCTTGTGACTCTACTCTGTTGTTTGTATTTGRCTTTGAGAAAGAAGCCTTACTTTCTTGATTTACAGAAAATTTCCAGAACTCTAAATTTCAAAGTGCTACACTAATGCTAAGCTTTAAAACTGGCAATGTTGATATAGGTCATTTGGAGTCAATGTTGTGCTAGGGCTAGCATTATTCTGTGTCAAACTAGTGCTATGTGAATCAGTTGATATATGTTGTCATTATATATAAAATAAGCATTCTTTAATCAGATATTTAGATGCAGCAGATATTATCTTTGAAATTTAAGAGAATTCCCACTTTTCTCTCTAGCAATAGTAGTAAACAGGATGTCAAGGCTTGAAAAAGGTGTCTGACCCTACCATGACTTCTCACATTTCATCATTCCATACTTGAAAAGGGAGAGGAGGCTGCTGATAACCACTTGAAAACAAGCGAAGATATATGATCAGATGGAGAATTACAATGAAATATGTCAACATTAGGGCCTATATTTCATTACAATATAAGCAACAAGTTTGTCAAGATTATTCTGTTTCTATGCTAGTGAAAACTATACACAAAGCAACTAGTTAAGGGCTTGTAAYAGGAACAGTGCTGTGCATTGGAGATAAAATGTTGAGGGCCAGAATAAACTTAGCAGTTGCTTGATTCCCCATAACCATTAGAAGCAAGTGTTAATGGGACTGAGAGTGTTTGTAAAATTTCTAGCCTCTCTCTTCAGGAAAGCAGATTGTGCTTTTGAATCTACAATTAGGCTACACGCAGGGCAAATATCTTAAGTTCCAACTATCTCCTGCAATAGAACACCAGTTTTCCTAATTGCATAGGGGAGAGATTTAGAGAGGGGACAGTCAGCATTTTTATGCATGCCAGAGAAGTCTCCATCATACCCATCCCTTCCTAAGCCTCACTTTCTAACAGCTAGGATTAACTTGCTCTTCCCAGAGGAGTGTGGCTGTGTGTTGTATCAGAAGGTCTCCAGATGCAACTTGTGGGTCTAGGGGAATGCTTCCYTCCATCCCGAGAAGTACTTTTAGGCTTCTCACAACACAGATAAAACCACATGGCAGAGAGCAGAGCTATGCAACTAGTTGTAGGTAAAAAATAAAAAATATTTCAGTGTCATGTAGCATTATCAGGTTGCCAGGAACTCCCCCTCAGTGTTCACCACTTTTTATTTTGCATGCCTATGATCGTGTGGCGTTGTTTTTCAACCTAAATCCACAGACTTTGTCCTGTGCAGTCTTATCTACTGATGCACTATCCTGGCAGAGGGGGATAACTTAAAAGCAGTGGAATCTAGATAGCCAGTAACTTGCTGGAGGCAATCCAGTTATTACTACGTGGAAGTGTATCTTTAACCGAGAGCTAATTCTCTTGCTTCTCATTGTGATGAGTGTGGAGCCAAAGCCTCTCTCAGTCCTTGCAGAAAATTGTAGAAAGCTCATTGAGTCATTTGCTAAGGAAGGAAGAGCACTGATGTTGCTRTGTGGAGCTGTGCAGGTGTCCTTGTTTCTGCAGAATGAAGAGAGGTTCTGCACTCCAGCTTGCTGTTTTTCTTCTGATTCAGATCATAGCTACTGAAATGCACACTTTAGCTGGATGAGCTGTTCAACAAAACTGTAGGTATCCTGCATTTGCAGGATGTTCATCCTTTGTAAACCATCTGGCTGGGTCATAGGACACATTCTGGAGGTTGGATTTCTCTGTCCTCTGTTAGCAAGTCAAAGACTTTCTGAGAAGTCTGCCTGGAAGTTRTGTGTGCTACAGCTTTTGCAATGATACTGCTTAGTGCCCCGTTCACAAAGGAGATCAGTACTTTGAGCAGCATAATAGTTTCAATTCTTGGTTGCTCATTCAATTTCTTGTAAAAGACATATTTGAAAACTAGTATGTGCCTGTTGTTGCTTATGCTTAACTGAAAATAAAGTATAAAAACTCCCAAACAATTCTGAGCCTTTCCTCACCTGCTTGAAYCCCATTAGTGACTGGTCTGTTAACCTGCAAAATAACATGGTGATTGCTGAAGGAATCCAAGCTCATTTCTTTTAGCTTACACAGCTGTCTTTTGCTGTCTTGACATAACTACTTGTCGATTAAAATTCTTGGCATGGAACAGCCTTTCCCTATGCATACATCATCATTTTGATTATTTCTGCTCCTCAGGGGAACTGAAAGCATGTAATCTCTGATTTGTAAAGCAATTTTGTTAAAACCATCTTATTTATAGAAYTCAAAATAAGGATATGTTTGGTAGGTTCCTTTGAACTAGAAGAATATTCTGCTTTTTAATCAATTAATGTGAGGTTGTTGTAGTCAAAGACCTGATCAAACACGTGTGTTACACAATAACTCAGTTTTTTCTCCTCATACCTTTGTTTTGCTTTTGCTTTTGCTTTTCCTTTTAGAAACACTCTTGCCCTATTACAGCTTGAAGTCACTCATGAATGACTGTTTAATGTACCTTGATCAAGACCAGACATCACTCATTTCTTTCACAATGTGCATCTCGGCTGCAAGAAACCATTTCWGCTCTTTACTCTTTCAGCAAAACATTGAGAGCTACAGACTAGTTTGCATCCCAGCAAGTGCAGCTRCTTTATTAAGGTGCTTAATTGAGGATTTTAACCTTAAACAGGTTTTAAGACAGCTGTCATGACTGTCACACAGCTAGCTCGTATAACCTCCCACATTCAAAAGACTGAATAGATAGAATATTTCCCTTTTATTTAAACCAGAGCTTTAGAGTTATCTGTGAATTAAATCATCTCAACACTGAAACCAAAATTATGCATGTTAAAATGTTAAGGTGTTTAGTTTTGACCATTTTAGGGTACTWGGTTAAATGGCATGCAGCATAAAATGAAGTTACCTGACATACCAGATTTGTTAAGTCAAACAAAGCCRTAAAACATGACATTTAACAGGAGAAAAAGAGCATAGAACTATATGAAAATTCATATTCATTCAAAAATGTTTTATTGAAATAGAAGTGTTTCACAGAAAGATTTTGGTGTAGACATGGAGYGATTATTAAAAGCCAAACAAAAATAGCAGCAACAATTTGAAACATTGTTTTTTACACTGAAACACTTTTTGATAAAGGTTGAGTTAGTTTCAAGTTTATGTGTCATCCAAAAAAAAAATTGTTTGGTCAATCCAAAGTAATTTTTACCAGTTTCTGCAGAAGTGCAGAAAAAAATCTTAATTTCTGTTGCAGAACAAGAGCATGGTTAGAACCCTGAAATTTCTAAAGGAACAGAAATCTAGTTCTTATATAATTGCAACAGTTACATACTTCTAAGGTGGTACTTTTCTCATTATGTTGTTTTGCACTAAACTACTTCAGTTTTAAAGCCTGTATTAAATGCAAGTTCACTAATAGCTGAGTTTAGACCACCATACTGTAAAAAATATAGTCAGTGTTGTCAAGTTAAAATGCTCCAGTGCTGTAAAATGGAGTTACACATAAAAATCTTACCTTGGGTTTTTGTGGTGCATGCCTGCTACAACAACTCTTGYAAGAAAATGTTAACTCTAGTTTTTGGTTTGTTAGAAAAGTAAGTAGACTGGATGTTATAGGCATTGTGAAATAAATGGTTTTGTACAGCCACTTACATTTATTAGTTCTATCATTAATAAAAAAAACAAAACCAAATAACCCACAGAGTTCCAGCATTCAATTATTACACGCAAATGTTTACAATAGGAAAAAAATATGCAGTATTATTATAGAATTAAAGGAAGTTTAAAGTGTCTGCTGGTGAGCTTATGGCAAACACTCGTGTAGRGACACAGGCATGTAATAGTGATATATATAGACACAGGAGTTTGGAGAAGTTGGATAGTCTACTGCTAGTACYCTCTAAATGTTCTCAGAATGATTTTCCTTATGAGATTATTGATGAGCTGATCAGCTGATCACCTTTCCTTTGGAAATATTGTCATTAACTTTTTTTTGAAACGTATCTATTAAAATAGCACAGCAGAATTTGCTGTGTAGAAACTAACAGAAGCTAYATTATGCCTAGTAAAAATTCATTACTATAATTAGCTAAGTTTGGATTTGTATACATGCAGCCGAGTTCATTTGAGTTCTTAATTATAGATGTATATGTAATGCTGTTGTAAGTATACTCTATTTCTTTAATCAGCTGTATTATTTTGTCTCTTTTGAAACATCTCCAATTGGAGTGATTACTATCTATGAAAATAATAATATGAAAGATGACATAAAGTCCATGAGCAAATACACGGTACAAGAGCAAAGTAGCATTCAAGACCGTGTCTTGATAAAGCATTGCAAATTTTCCTGTGCATGTTGTTCCAGGCTGTGCATGTGCAGATGGATTGCTGGAAAGGCTGTTACTCATTTTTACCTGCCACTATTGATTTGCATACACAGCTGGATGTGACCATATATTTTAAATGTATTTAGATATTAAAAAAATGTGATCCACAAAGCATAGTCTATACTGCTTATGCTATCTATGCTAGCTTACATTTATTACTGGGGATATTTTAACAAGGAATTCTGTTTTGTTCTTATTATAAAAGTAGAATTACATTTCTTTAAAATTCCCCTTTTTCATCATTACCATTTAGTCTTATGTGCAAAACATCTGCAAAGTTATTCTCCAGATCGGTTTCCCTGAGGAAATAATGTACATTTATTTGTATTTGGTGTAGAGAAGTTTAARCAATTGGCAAATGCTGTAAATGGTTCAGATCACTTACCTGTAGAATGTTCTTTTTTGGGGGAAAGCTATGATAACTTTATACAGTGTTTATTTTACCAACCACAGTCAAATACATAACATTAATGGCTACATCATATAATTAGCTGAATCCCTTATGTGGCTCTGGAAACTCTATTCAGGCTTTTCTCATTTGCTTTTCTGTCTTGGACAGAAAYATTTAATTGTGTAAAATTCTACTGTTGTTTTACTGAATGGAAGAGGAACATGTGAGGAACAATGAGGGGACATCCTTAACCTCACTTCACCCCATGCAGAATTTAAYCCAAAGCTAATGTTCTGAAGCAAAAAAAAAAGAATAATAATATCAAACAATCTGGAAAATGAAAGAACTGAGTCAATTTGCTAGTTATTCAAAGTGTTTCAGGGTTGTCCACTGTGTTTTAGGGTAACGGACTATAAATCATGATATTCAGGGCCCAGTTTTCATTTGTGTCACCCTGACAGCCAAAAATACAAGCATTTCATATATCTCTTTATATCCTGCTAGAAACAGTAAAAAGGTCTTGCCACAGCGTGAATCGTAGTCAAGCCTTACGGGTATTTTCTGTTATCTCTTCAGAGCTGCATCTTGCTGCTATTGACATCAGCAAGAGTTTTGTGATTGAAAACGTATTTGCAGTGATAGCGTCCCTTTAYTCTCCTACTAATCAATTCAAACAGCTAATCTCTCTAAAAGAACCCTCTTACGTCTATGTCATGACCTTAACTGTTGAACATTTTACTTAAATTAAGGAAGCACTAACTTCTTTGCATTCCTATTAATTGATATCCTTGATCTCAAGGCGGGGTTTAAGTAGTCCTCATTTTCTGCCTGGGGTACACAGTACTGCAGAGCTCACTTTCTTTGAACATCTAGGCTTTCTTCAGTCACTTATGTTTTTACACTTTCTTTTAAATATAATGCAGGAATGACTAGATTCATTGATTCCAGTTGACGGTGGTGTATGGAATTTACTGAGCAGATTTTAGTTTCAAGTGAGATTTTTCAGTTATACACCCGAAGACTGCAGTGATTTTTGTCTAATGATGTGCCACGGCAGACGCAAAGGCAGCTGCGGTCCAACGTAGACATATCTGGGTCATCTCACTTTGGGGGACACAGGGCAGGACCAGGCCAGCAGAGCATCACGGAGTTCTGAAAAGCAGAAAAATTGCATCTGTGTGGCGCTTTGCAGTGCTTCAATGATAGTCAAAGTTTACTAGGTTAAAACTAATMTTGGTACCTTTTCATGACATGAAAGTCATTTGTTTGTGGATGTAGTAAATATCGTTTGCCTTCCTCTGTCTGATAYGCATTTCAAGCTTGCTGCTTTTTAAATAAATCTCCATTTTGTCTCTTTGAGAGGCATTCACTGCTTTTGCTTTGCGTTCCAAAAGGAGCAGCCACCTCCTGCATCCTCAGTAAAGTGATGACTCAAAATCCAGTGAAGTTTAAAGTCGGAACCAACCTCTGTTTTCTCTAAACACATGTAAAGATTTCTTGTTATTAATTTACCCCTGAGCGCTAGGGATGTGATTGCTAGGTCACAGAGACAAAAGAACTTACCTTTTTGGATTGTTTTTCTATACTTCCAGTTTTGTAGCTTCTTTCTGAAAAATGAACAAAACCAATCACATACCAGGTAAAGGTTACAGAAAAAAGATTCCTGAAATGTATCAGCTGCCTACAATGACGGCCCAGGTATRAGTTGAAAGAAAGTTGTCCCGAATGTCACAGACGCTTTGGAATATGTTCTTCCCTCATTCCTTTCTGAAACTAAGGACAAGACATAATAACAAGAGCCGTTAGGAGCCAAGGAAAAGCAGCATTAGAGCAAAGGAGAGAAGTTACGCTTGAACAGGGGAATATCAGACCTTTCAGGTATTCTTCAAACTACCAAACTGAGTCCTGAACAATTTAAAAGTGCTCATTCATGTTTTCCACATCCCCTGAAATATATTTAAATATGGTGTAATGTTGTAAAAGTTAATATATGCCTTTTGTTTCAAAAGAGAGATCTCTGATCTGTGTCAGCTATGCTTTTACCTTGACTGGACTTGTGAACCTTTTTCATGAGGTCTTGGAACAAACCAAGACTTTAGGAATAAAATTTATAGGCAAAATATAATGTTCTTGGCAAATAAATATGTATGTTTGCAATACTATTTACAGTTTTTCAGTCACAAAATGGAAATTCAYAATTAATGCCACTCAGTTCCCTTTCAAAAATTTATTTGTAAAATGTTTTGAGGGCATGGCACTGCTAGGGTGCAGAGATCTTTTCTAATAACAAATTGGACTTTTTTGGATATCGTGTCCTCTATTCTCTTTTACATGCTTGAAGAAAAGGACGGATCAGAGGCTATGGAAATGCTCGTGGACAAGTGTCCAAATCCAGTCCTGATTTGTCTGGTGAATGGCAGCTGTTTGTGGGTGCTATTTACTTAAAACACAGAGTCAAGAAAGGCCACATCATTAAACTACATATTTTTGAGGTAGTGTTCTTGATGTGCATGAACTCATCATCGGAGAAATACATTAATATTTCATACTTTCTTTTGAACAAATGTGGGTTTTATTTGTTATTCACTTTTCCTGCTATATTCGTCATAAATTTATTATATATTTAATATTTACTCAGAAAAAGGAATATTTTTCCTTCTTCAGTAGAAGGATTAAGAAATTAAAAATRTAATCACTCAAAGAAATGGACAGCAAACAAGTAAGAATTTTAATAATATGAATCTTTCATAAAGTGAAGTAATGATTTCTGATGGCCTTCTCATTYGTTGTTTCTTGAAATTTTCCTTGCAAATCTTTTTTTCTCTTCAAAAAGTTGATTTGTTCACACTCACACTTCAGGATAGTCTCCACTGTCGTTAATGCCAAAAGATTTTGTGATAGCATAACAGACAGAAGCCCTCTGACAGAATATTCCGCTTCACTAAAATGAAAAGAAAATCCTTTGATTTCAGCAGAGTCTGTTTCTTTTCTCATAATGAGTGAAGACATTTTTGGCAACTATGCTGCTTTTTCTGTGATTCGTGGTGCTGTTTATTGTGAAAACAAATTGGCTATCTATTGGAGGATATTGGGTCAAATTTGCTGATGTCAGTGAAGATACCCTTAGKTTGAAATGAGGCTGTTATAACCTGTGAGAGAACTCAAAAGGCTGATGAGGAGAAACCCCTCAAATTTGCAGAGCTGGGAGCATATTTAACTAGGAACCGCTAGCAGTAGAAAGTGAAAGGAAGGTCCAGCGTTTGGGTTTCATTTTGAAATCAGAGAGGCAGGGTGGCAGCACCATCTGCCGTAGTTTCCAAAGGCGGAGGAAAGGAGATAGGCTTTCAAGGAAAACTGACTCACCTGTAAGGGGTTGGCACATATTAAAACCAACCTTGGACTAGTATCTGTCTCATCTCTTGGCACTAGCATCACTCCCAAGGCTAGTTGTGAACGCCACTGAGAGAAACTGTTCGTTAGGTGGAGGGAAACCTCTGCTCCACCTGAGCCTCTGCTCTGATGAAGGCAGAGGATTGACAAGAAGAGAGCAAAACAGAGCTCTTCCATTGAATCCATTGCCTTTGAGGCACAGCCGACTCCATGCTATATCCTACCAAGGGACACAAATCGACTGTGTCATTTCTTTTTGGAACAGTGTAGAAAAGTAGGTTTCTGAAAACCTGATGATTGTTGTTGCCCCRGGGCAGAAGTGCTGAGCTGTAACCGAACTCTCCCAAGTGCTGCAAGCRTCAGAAGAGGCATGACCAGGAAAAACATGAGAAAGTCTTGTTGGCGTGTTGAATATAGCACGTGTACTTTCGTAGGAGCTTCCGGCAAGGGACTGCTTCYCAGCAGCTTGTTGGGTGCGGTTCGGTCATTCTGCTTGCTAGGTGATAGGATGAGGAAGAAGAGAGCTTGGCTGGCACCAACAGTAGAATACCACAGAGTCCTTATTTGTGAGAAAYGCGATTTCTCAAATTTTGTCTGTTTACTGGTATTTACAATGGCCATGTGTCACTACTGTGGCTTGAATTGCGTCACCACCTCTGTGATCCAGCACCATGATTATGTTGTGAAAAAACAACTTTTTCGTAGTGAACATAAAATTGCTTCATATGTAGTTTTCATATACTGTGGCAATATACATTCACAGCAGTTAGTTCTACCAGTTCATATTTATTTTATATATTTAAATATGACATGTTGTGAGCTTTTCACTTTCACTCTTTTTGAGTCAGAGAGACTGACTTCAAAAGCCCTCTTTCACTTTGGAATATGGAAATGTAGGAATAATACAGACAGCCTACACTTTATGTCTTATTAAGATGTATGTCTTTTAYATATATACTCTAACCATGGTATATATGCAATTTGCGGATGTAATATATTTTATTAACTGAAAATTCTGACTTGCTGGCCCAGTGTGAAGCCCATATGGGCCACAACACTCCACTGGATTGCTAGCTTCATGTAAACCTTAATTGCAATCACTTTTTTAWTAGAAATGAGCTTAGAGCTATAAAATAGTTTTAATTTCATGAATGGACACTCCTTGGGAGATTGGATTAGATCTTAGTTTCTCTCTCTCTTTAAGGGAGAAAATATTTTTGCTGAAAATTGCATAATTTTGTTTCTTTTACCTAAGGCAAGTTCTGCCAGTGAACCACCATCAAAGGTATGCATTTAAGCAGGAAACCAGCATTTCTGGCTGGAAAGAAAAGCAGCATTATCTCCACTTTGTTTACTTTAAGCTGGACCAGCAACAATTTAGCACGAACATGGGAGTTTTGCCTGCACATAGCTAAGGGGAGAGAGAGTGCCTAGGCGAGGGAGAGATGAAGTCCATATGTTAGATACGGGTATATATGCCTTCATGCCTTGCTTGGAAGGTTTAGTATACATCACTGAGCAAAGCCGTGAGATGTTATCTCAGTGCCAATACATCGGCCTGTTTTTCTTGGATGAAAATTGACCACCTTTCAGAATGCCAAGTCATTTATCAGAATAAAAGACCCAAAACTATCCGCAAGAGGCAGAGCACATGGCTGGTCAGAGTGTATGTGCTGGAATGCATTTAACATCTCTGAACTTCGTGCAGGAGAGGTAGAGTGCAGCTGCTATTGGCACTTTTCTCTAGACTCCCATATGAAAATTTGTTCTGTGAAATAAAATTGACCAGATAACTGTAGAGCAAAAAGAAAGAAAGTGATACTAAATGGGCTGGGAGAGCTTTGTATAGTAATATTGGGAAAAGGTATCATGTTACCTCATTTAAAACTACTGTAAACAGGTTAAACCTTTTTGTTACTGAAACCATAAGGAAAATAAATTATTTCTCAAAGAAACTGATACTTTACTCTGCAGGCTGTTACAGCTTAAATAATTTTAAAGTGAAAACTGAGAAGGCTTGAAAAATTTTCTTGCTCTATAAATTTAGAATGCAGATGATTTCACCAYAGAAGTAAAATATATAAAAGATAATGTGAAAAAGTATTTTCTGGACACTGCCACATTTATTTTTATATTATTAGTATACTATTAAGTGCAGTAGTGTTTTCGTGTGTAATATAGGCCTGATCCAGATCTCAGTGAAAATGGTGGAAAGACTCCCATTGACTTCAAAGACCTTGGAATAAATCCCTTACATAAACTGTTAATTAAACTTGATTAGTAAGTAAGGTTGACCACTGGAAAAAGTTTTACCAGATTTATAGCCTACTTGAATAATAGATAGTGGAATTAGCAAAGGTCTTGAAACTTTATTGCTGGAGTTCTGTTTAACCACAGCACAGCATGAGCTGTGAGGTCTATATTGCTTTTCTTAATATTAATGCTCTGGTTTGTAGAAGCAAAGCAAATGTTTCTTTCTAACATGATTTTTTAATAGTTTACATAAGACAGGCTTCCTTTTCATTAAAACTTTTGTTATGTTTCCTTTGAAACACAATGATGTAAATTAAGGGAAAGGGAGTATAACTTGTGTTAATGGGTTGGAATTAAAAAAGGAAGACTTATGCAGAATGTCAGGGGAAACATCCTGACAGCAAGATCTATTAGAGTGCTGAATTGTCTCTTGCAGGAAGTAGAGGAAGCCACATGGCTTGAGACAGTTTAAAACTAGATTGGATGAACCACAGAAAAATCCAGCGTATAAATGAGGCTGGGTAATGGGCTGGGTCACTAGTAGACCTCCTGTGTCTCTGATGTCCAGAAGAATTTAAAAGTTGCACAATTTTAGGAAAGCATACACACGTCTAGGCTCCGCTGTGGTACTGATTATACTGAACAGTTCACATTAGGCGGTGGTGTTTTCAGCAAACCGCATTTAAAGCTAACCAGGAAAATCCTCAGGAAAAAAAAGAAATCAAAATAAGATGAAAAATAAATGCCTGTGACTCTGAGAAAGGACTTAATGTGTCTACACCTTGTGAATAGTGCCTTACCTGTTCCCTTCRTTGTGGTGTACTGCTGGTGCCTACTGGTACAAACAGCCTGAGTGAGGCCAGAATTTGGCTGAGGGTGCTCACTGCGTAAACTTGATCCTCTGCTTGTGAATGCTATAGCAGCTTAAAAGTATTATGTCTGCACTGATCTGGTCCTAACAAAAATCCAGTATACTTCCATGGATAACTGTAGTTCACTAATAGATTGTCATTTCTACAGATTTAGTTGTCTGAAGTTTGCAGTTGCCTATGTTAATTTATTTTGCTGTGTGCATTTGACTTCATTAAATGGGGGATATGTGCAATAAATTCTATTAAATATGAGATAGAGCTGAATATTACATACCCCCAAAAGTTCCTCTAATAAGCCATAGAAATATTTTTTTCATTAATGTGAGAAATACATCTGCAGAGTGCATATTGGAAGGGGAAAAAGAAACTTTTCCTCATAGCTTACTTAAAATTATTAAGGTGCTCTTTGAAGACCATCACAGTATGGTTTAGAATTAATCAGCAAACTGTTCCTAAATGCCATTTGCCAGGAATAATCGAACGGGCATATGTTCAACACTYACAGAATGTTTTAGAGGATTAAAAGTCACAGTGTGAAGAGGAAAATGAAATCCTAAACCTTTCCCTGCACTCAGACAAGCAGACAGCCACATCATGAGCAGCTGAATCAGACATTAGGAACTGCTTGCACAAACTCTGAAATGTCTGGCGAGATAAAATGTACCCTCAGCTGGAAGAAAATGATTCAGTGGTCACATGGTGTCCCATGGCCAGAGCTTTAAAACAAACTTTCAGAAACATATTCAACATGTGTTGATGATCACACAGATGAAAGCATGCATTGTACAGATGGGAATTCCAGTGTCCTGCTCAGCGATTTTAAGACTTATGAAAGAGTGCATTTACAGTGTACTTTTAGGACAACCAGTGAAAAAGTGCCTTTATCAGTCGGTGCTGTAGTTACGAAAGTCTTGTTTTCTTGAACATACTGAAGTATTCACATGTACACATATGGTATTGGGGATTAATTCATCTGTCCCTTGATGCATTCCTCATCACTGAAATAGAAAAAACAAAACAGAAGAAAATGGAAAAGACTGCTATGGAAAGAAAAGCCTATTTTATTCAATATTAAGCATGACAAAATAAAAAAAATGGTCAGGGTCTTTCTTYGACTTATTTTTTGCATGCCCTATAGACTTGAAATCCCCTAAGGTATTTTACTACGCTTAATGATTGAGTAAACTATCCCTAGATATTTACTTGATAAATCATGGMGAGATTTTAAAAGCATATGAAAGTCAGAAAAAAAAACTGCTTTCTGGCAAATTTATTTTAAAAAATTCAGGGCTRGGGGTAATCTTTTTAGCAATCTCAGTCATAGAGGTTGTTTTATTTTCTCTGAATTTGTATATCCAAGGTACTTCCTTTAGGAGAGGTCAGTTAAACCTCAAAGCAGACAGCCAGTTTTGTTGAGATTGACTATAGCTTGAGAKTGACATTCCTTAATGAACCTAAACCCCAAATCCTGCCTTGCTGAAAGCAGTCGAGGGTTACCAAGGTTGCTAATCTTTCAGTTCAAATTTTAGATGTGTAACAAACCCTCAGACTAGGCAAGAAGTCAAAATAAGCACAGATCTTTCTGGGCTTTTTCAGTGTGTTCTCTGGAAACATATAAATCACTATGTAGGTTTTATCAGACCTATTTCACTTGGATTCAGTGTAGCCTCCTGATTTTTCTCATGAAGCTCCATATTTTTATGAAGACATAGACATTTGTGTGCGTATACGTCCGTTAAGTGCACATAAATTTAGCACAGTCTGGGCAGCAATAGACTTTTAGGTCTGGATCATAGATATGAAAATGAAAATGAAAATAGGATGGTATAGAATGTTTTGCATTAGGCACCTATTTGTAACAGTGAATTTCAAGAATGGKAACATTTTAGTAATGTTATGAAATCTGTTAGCCACTGCAGGTATAATTTTCAACTGTGATAATCTGTGTTAACTGTGATCTGGGTGGGTCATAGTGAAGTTGTGTGGGTCATAGTGAAGCTGTGAACTAGACCTATATAATTTAATGTTACAGCTAAGACTCTCTTTCTCTGCAAATATTTTTCTTCTTTCTAGAAATCCAGAACAGGAACACATGTATCTATCAATTTCCAGGGTGAGTTTATTGGTTGATTTATGCACGTAAAGCTACTTAAAATGCTTTTGAAAAGGTCAGTAAAATTTGAGACTGGACAGACTGTCAACTGAGACAGGTGGAATTATGTCAGAGATGAAATTCGCCTACTGTTAAATTATGAATCTTGGTCCAAAGATCARAATTCTTCCTCAGATCTAATTCAGTCAAAATTCCCATTGACCTTTCTCAAGTTTTTACTTGCAGAAGAACTGATTGAAAAATCAGAGTTTGGCTCCATAAGCTGTATGTTATTAAAATAAAATTGTTGACCTTTCTGGTAGATGATCACTGTGGCAATATAAGATTTCTTGCCAAGTTGGCTGGCTATAAARTCAAACTGTTAGGATTTATAATTATAGTCTAAATTAGTTCTGCCATAACATCTAGACTAGGAAGTAAAACAGTTTAAGATGAATGCTTTCGATAGGTGCAGTCATTCTTGGAGAGCTCAGATTTCCTTTGCACTCTCTTTTCTGTATCCTGTAGGTAGTAAATTCCACCTGGAATGATAGCAGTAGTGGTGTTCAGTGTCCCAAACAGTCAGCCACCCAAGGTAGACACTTGTCTCTAAAATATGTATCTTGATCTCTGCTTCTTGGGCAATGCCATCAAAAATTACAACTGACAGTTTCATTTTGTAATTCCATTGATCAGATTTACCACTGTTTTCTTTGTGGCTTATACCTGTAATTATGTTTGGACTAAATGAAAAGACCACAGCAAAATGTCTGAGGAGCCCTATAACCTGGTTTTCCACATTCCTGGCCTTTTGTTTGTTCCAGGATTTGTATCACAGTAATTGATAATAATAGCTGGTAGATGAGATAAGTAGTTTTACAGTCATGCGAGGAAATTAGTTTACTTGCACTCAGGGCAAGAGGTGTGTTTCATCCAACTGTTTTATAGATGTTTGCTATGGAATAAAAAATGCAGGAGGAAAATTTTGCAGCTCTAATCCCTGCAAGATTTCATTTTTCTTTGTTTAGTTCATGCTTCAGCAAGCTGCTTGATAGTACATAAACCAAGATAGTAACTAGCTAAAGGGCAAAAACTGAGGCAGGTAGGCTGCTAGTACAATTTGGCAAGTATCTTTTTGTTGGTGCTATTATTTCCACATAAGTAGCYCTTCTACACTTTTAGTTATACTTCCATTGTTAATGCTTGTATTAACATGGTGCTGGTGAGTTTGTATGTTGTTTACAACATTTCTAAGATACATTAGAAGGTTGAAGCTTAAGTTTCACATCTATTGCAACAGTCATATCTGTGATAAACCGTGAAGGTAGAGGAGAGAGCAGAGTCAGAAGGCATTTTTCATTCATTTGGTTTCAGTGATATACAACTTTATATCCCTTCAGATAGCAGTCTAGTGTTGTATTGGGACATAACTGAAAACGTATTCTTCTGAAAGCTGATCAAATTCCCATTGATTTTTCAGTTCTAGATTTTGCCAATATCTTGAATGAAGCTGAAATTCCCAAGCTTCATTATAATCAGAGAAGCCACAAAACGTTCACTGAGAACATAATTTTTGTGTGTTATTGAAGAAAAGCAAACTGTCATGACTCTGGAAAAAGAGAAATTTCTAGGAAGTCACTAAAACAGGGCCCAAATGAGATGGAAGGCTAGTACTTAAAAAGACAAAGGACTTGGGAAGGGTAGTTGGCCTGCCAATGTTTCCCATTTGGAAGGAGCACTTAAATGTGTCAACAAGACTTCTGGCAACATCTGCTGAGCACATTTTGATGCTATTCTTTATAGCTACTCATTTTTACAAATCATACTTCTTTCTGAGACTTATCTGTAGCTACAGTGCTGTGGGCGCTGAGACAACCTATCAGCTGCTTGACACTGGAAAGAGGTCCTTCTCTCCCTCCTGTCACTGGTGCTCTTCCACTCCTTCCCTGGTCTCTTCTGGTTAGTTTTCAATAGGGTTAGGCAGTTGATTTATGGAGGGGTCCAATTAACATTAGATATTTTTAAATGTGTGCCCAAGAGCAAAATGGATGGGATAGAGACGGAGTGCAACCTCTTTCTTTGATCGAAGATGTGTTACTAGATTAACTAACTGCATTTTGTAGATCCTAAGAGATGCTGGTAATGAAAAACAGTGGGTGTTCCGGGTATCTTAGACTGATACAGAGATGCAATGCTAAGATAAACTCTAGGGAAAAAGGATAGGAGGACCTACACCTAAATTCTATCTATGCCATGATATCCTGGATTTACCCATACAGTTATCTGAACTGCCCACTCTATGAATGACATACAATATGTAAATGATGTGTTTACATGTTAACCACACAAAAGGGCATGTTCTGAGACCCCTGAAGTTACATCCAGAAATCTCGTTGTTGTCATCGAAGTGCCGTACACTGGAGCATAGGTATAAGATAATTGAGGGACAAGTTACCACTGAATTGTTCCAAGAAAATTAGCAAAGCTGGAAATACCTAGAACACTGAAGACCCAATGGGTACTAAATCTTTGGTTTAACATGTAATATTATTGGGAAAAATAATGATTTTATATAATCATTATTATATAAATTAATATATAAAATAAAGATATATGGTGATACTGTCAATCCACTCACTGGTTGTAATCCTTCTTAGCCCCATCGTTTTCATAGAGGACTTCCTGAAATCATACAAAGTAGCATAACAGGTGCACAACAGTTTCAGGAGGAAATTATTCTGGGAATAATTCTTCTGCATAGATGTTTTATGATTGGACATCCAAAAAACATTTTCAGACATCTTGAAAAAAAAAGTTGGAAGGATCTTAGGAAATGAGTAATTCTCAGAACAAGCAGGAATTTACTTAGGAACTTATTAACTGCCGGACATGAGAGAAGTTCTGGCATGTCCATTATCCCTGGGCACTGGCATGGGCATTGGTAAATGTCCATGTGATTAATGGAATGCGCCTATTCCGGAGAACAAATAGTGTTAAGACCTTCGCAAAACCTGTGGAATGAGCACAGTGATTGGCATTACAGAGAGGTGCAGAAAGTTGAAGAATTCTTGTAGCTGTTGGCATTTCTTGGGAGATTTCCATAAAAAACACTGGAGATGCAACAAGATGTCTGACATGTTCATTGAAAGAGTAGGCCTGTAGGTCTGATGTAAGAAAGCTGTCAATGGAAAAAAAATTAGGCTCGAGTCTAACGAGTTTTACTTGGACAATAAACAACAGAGGGTCATTCAGTGTGTGACTAAGTCGTGTTCACTCAGAACTAGTTTGGAGTTTGTGAAATGCTTGCATTCCTGTCAAACCACTGAATGCATGTGCTTTAGTAATGGGCTCTAGTAGCTGTGGCAAGCTGTGTGTAAGCAAATAAGTTGTATCAGGGAACTAGTTACTGAAGAAAGCAGTTATATGTATTCATATCAAAGAAGTTCTAGCATATGAGGAAGAGACAGTAAAAGAGAATTCTAATATTGCTAGAAATTTGTATGTATGCCTTTCAGTAGAATTCCCCAGAGGAGAACAGTGTTTATGTTATTTGTTTATGATTACTTCAGACAGCTAATACATTTATTTTATCTATTTATTTTGATTTAAGTGTCTTTTGGATTGATAGATCTGTTATATTAGAAAAATATGCATCTCACTATGCAGGAAGTACCACACAGTGCAAGCTGTCATACCTAAACTGAGTCTATTGACAGATGTCTTCAAAATTTATTGCTAAATTTCTTCTCTCTGAGGTCATATTAACTTTCTTTTATCTTGGTCTCCTGAGTATAAGCTGGGACCTATTCTATTTAGTATATGACTCAGATTGTTCACTTAATACATTTAATTGGGTGCTAAAGTCTTTGTAGAGAAAACTTGGAAAAAGATGGGAGGTTGTATCACTTACTAATGACCCTTCTATGTCTCTGAAGAACCAAGACCAACTTTTAGAGGAAACTGTTTTTAGGGCTTTAATCCAATTTATGCTTCTTGCAGTACTGAAAGTTAGGGGACTGGAATTTTAGTCCTGGTTTTACTAAAGACTCTTTTTTGCATTGATTTCTTGCCATTTTCTTTTTTTTTTTTTTTTTTTTCTTATCTTTTGTTTAGACTGGAACAGGTAGAGGATGGACAGAATATATATAATACTTCACTGGTTAAAAGCTATCATTATTTTAATCTATGAAATCTATAATTAAAGACATCAGAACAAACTTTTAGACCACTCTTTAAAACCTGCACACACAAAATTTCCAATCATATATTTCTGCCCATGCAAAACTTAGTGGAGCCACGGAGCACTTTATGGAGTGCAATTATATGTTCTCTTTGCATTTTTCTGAAAGTTTTGCAAAATTTAGTCCATTAGCTAAGTTTAGTTTTTCTTTAAAGATGCTGACTTGCGTTTAGAAAACTATCCAAAAGGAATCCAGGGAAAATTCCAACAGGATGTACTGCATTTAAAGAACAGTCTGCATGTGAGGGCCATCTTTGCTTTCTTAAAGCTTTGAAATGGTTTTTATTGTAGAGCTGTGTCCTTAGAGAACTAAGATTTACAACCCTCATTAATGTAATTTATAAGACTACATGACAAGCATACTAGAGGAGCTATAGTTGATCCAGTCAACAACATCCAGATAATTCAGATTTGACCAACCTGGTCTTGTCAAGTCAAGCAAAACAAAATCAATCAGTAGATAGAAGGAGTGGGAGTACTTAAACTGAAAAAGAAAGTCTGTTTCCTGCTAGGGGAGTGGGACTGGTAATCTGTGTCCATTATGCATTTCAGTGAAAATATTGCAGGGGTGTTTTTTTTTCTTTTTTTTTTCTTTCTTTTTTTTAGTATCAAAAACCAGCTGAAATTCTCTGAGAATTCCCCTTCTTGCTTTCTTCTGTGGTAGCTTGAAAAGAGGCGTGATGGCAATGCTCAGCAACAGCTTGCTCAAAGACAGTCCAAGTCAGAAAATTACTATTTGCTAGAGAATCGAATTTCCATCTTGCTGCCACTAATAATAACCCAGAAAAGTATTCACTCTCAGTTTTAAATGACCTCTTGTGTTTGCTGCTGCCACTTAAACTAACAGTCAGTCAATACAACCAGTATTTTTCCTTCAGCTGAGAACAAGCTATGAGTGTGAGGCACATGTGCGCTAGCTGAGAAGAAAGCTGTCCAGCAGTCTGAATAGAGGACCTGATCACCCAGGCTGTGGAGTCTGCCTCACCTCTGCTTCCTAGCTGGCTGTACGTGGTTCACCAAAATAATAGCCAGCTTGGGTTGATCTTGGGWGTGATAGAAACTGAATTCTGTTACTACTATATCAGTGTTTATCCACAGTGTACTTCACAGAATATGGCCTGCTTGTTAACATCCTATCATGGAGCTTGAAAAGAAAATTAATGTCCGGTAAGACACATCTGTTAAGAGCTGATTAAAACAGTCCTTTTTCTGAAAGAAGAGCAAACCAGCAGCTCTAGACTTTCTGCATCACATTTCTTTTAGCTGATAACGGTAACATGATACACACGAATGCACCTAGTGCCATGAGTCAGAGACATATGAGCCTGTTTGCAAATGGTTCTTTGAACAAGGAACTAGAATTTGCTTTATCAGTCTTGTTTTCATGCTTATCTACGGTTAGATGTTTCTAGCTGAGAAAGTTTGAACTTTTTTAGTAATCAAACATAATTTGTTTTGGGTAGAAGCAATAATCAGATCATCTAGTTAGAGGACAGAAATGGCACAATATTATTTATGTGTTGAAACACAAAGATTAAAAAAGCAAATTCCTAATATGTTAACTTCCCGGCACAGCAATGCAAAGTAGAAGGGACTACAGGATGTTGATGAAGATGCATTTAGCTCCCTTTGCCAGTGGCTTATCAGAATGCTGGGTAACTAGTCTCTATACAGGTGGACAGTTAAAGACAAATAATTTTATTTAGCAGTTTTTTAGGTCTGCGTATCCCAGGATCCCTAGGAGTTTGACCTTGGGCCAGAAACCAGTCTAATATTCTAAGTCATTGTGAGGCTGCTAAGAATCTGGTCTTGCTAGTGACTAATTTATGAATCATTCTCTCCTCAGTTAGTCATAGTATTGCATGTTTGCACAGCATGAATTGCAAAGAAGACATGGAACTAAGCAGAGAAAAAGCTAGAGAAGAAAACTGGAGAAAGATTTATGATGATGCAATATGGCCTGAAAGGAAAAAGAAATAAACTAACCAGACTTGTTTATAGTCTAATGTAAAGATCTGCAAGGCAAACTGAAAGACACTGTTTGGGTTTCATTGACGCATAGAATAATTCTAAATGAATCTCTAATATTTAGGGGAAAAAGGAAGAAAAACAGTGGTTATCATGAACACCTCACTGCTGAATTTCTGCTGAGAATATCATGGGTCAAACTGCAAGCTATCTTTGGATAGCCCTAGCCATGTGCTGTGACCTAGTGATGAATGTTTAGCTAGGTAAGTCTGGTTGGTTTTGATGATGCTCTTACCAAAAGATTTGGGAGAACTAGAGAAAGTCTTGCAGGACTTAATGTAAACCTTTGGACCAATAGACATAACAGGAGGTATTTTACAGGGGTTTTTTGCTATATATTTTAAAATAGTGACCAGTAAAACCATGCTTTATCCTAACACATGATAAAAGGACATAAAGGTTGAGAAGTGTCACATTTGAAACTGGTCTAAAAGGCTTCATGAAGCATTTGTGGTTTCCTTTTTGTACTCTACTGTGGACAAGAGCATGGACATCAGGTTAGTAACAAAATATTTAATCCAGTCATTGCCTTCTTAAGCTATGCTTCTCAGAGAGGTTGTTACATTCTTGTCCATTGTAGGAGAAGTGTGTGTCACATTAATACATACAATACTTTATTTAGACAAATCCTGGAATCTTGTTTAAAGCAACAACAATAGCAACAAAACTGTAAAGCAGACAAGATACTTTCTTCCAGTATAAGAAGAGATTTGTAGGAAAGCCCAGGGCAGAAATATCTATGCAACTGGTTTGTGTCCATCCACCTTCATCATAACAGCCATAATGATAGCTTCCTCCAATGAGAAAGGAAACTTCCTGTAAATTTACTGAATACTTTTCTTTATGGAATCTCAAGCTGCCTTTTGCAGCTCAGGGGATACTTTTCCTAGTGAGATGACTCTGAAGACTAGGACGGTGACTTAAATTCATTTTAGAATTTGAATGGGTTATAAAATCAAAATCCCCACTAGCACAGCTTCTTTGGAGCAGATTTTATGGCATTTGAGAAACAGGTATGAATATTACCATTGTCTAAGCGACGGGCTGCTTGAAAAGTTGGAATAGGTTTTATCTGAAGAACCTATTGCTACATTTCTTTTTATTTTTAGATCTGAAGAAGGCTTGTTTCAATGCTGACAAGTTATGAGCATACACTAGAAACACAGCAGAATAAGCAGCGAGCAGTTTGGATAAGAGATTTTTGTTGATTATAAGTGCCAACAGCTCTTTGAATGGATAGCAACCAATGCTGAACCTCAAAAAAATCAGACTTTTCAGTTCAGATAAGCATCCAAAAATTAGTCTACTTAACTAAAACTTGTCCAAACCTCTTTGGTCTGGAAATCAGGCTGGAAATGTTACATGATCAGACTTTCTTATGAGATTTCCAATGCTCATTTCCTTCTGCCAGCACAGTTATCCTCAGAACAATTTCTTATAGTGTGGTAAGTCGACATTTAGGCTTCTTCTCTTGGCTCAAAAAAAATCCCAGTTAACCAAGCCTTTTTTGAACTTCTGCAGGGAATGGATTTGATGCAAAGCCCATCCCTAATAATTATATAGGCCATATAAACCATATACTCTTATGCAATGAAATATGCATACTATTAATTCCTTTGCAAGATTTTAAAGCCACTTCCTTTCTTTTTATGACAATAAG
Organism: Rhea americana; assembly: GCF_003343005.1. Classification (NCBI taxonomy): domain Eukaryota; kingdom Metazoa; phylum Chordata; class Aves; order Rheiformes; family Rheidae; genus Rhea; species Rhea americana. The sequence continues at coordinate 2,411,711 of NW_028186579.1, forward strand.
TCCAATAGTTTCATTTTAGAACCTAACTTGGACTGAACTTGAGTTCACTCAGAAGTGAACTTCAGTTAAGTCTACCACTAGAAAAATTGCTAATGTAATAGAATTGTTTCTACTTTTACCTATCTAGTATATTTTTGTGTATGATCACATTTCAATCTATATTCCACATTATCCTTTTTAAAAGGAAAATTAAAAAGATAACTCCTATTTTCGAAGGCTTCACTGTAAATTAGGCTAGGAGAGCTAACCAGTGTTAGGAGAATATGTTTGAAAGAGATAGAAAGCAGTAGGTAGTTGATATGAGTACATTAAACATGCTCAGGAGCCATATATACTACCCAAAAAAAGACCTCAAACATGGCAGAATATGAGTAATGGAAGACAAAGCTGAGAATACTGAATCACTGACTTAAAATAAGCAGCACCCCAACTCCTGAAGTCAGTGATGCTGTTTTGTCTGTTTATAGTTACGATGAAGTATTAGGGCATTAAATCTTGCAGAGTCTGCTCCCGTGACTCCTCTCTGTTGAACTGAAGCATTTCAAATAATAGGAACTTAATGGACAAACTGTGAACTGAGTTGTTGCCACCAGTTGTTGCCGGTGGCTATAATAACTGATGCARTTGCAGTTGCTAGCAATGTCATGATAGCCAGTGGTACTCAGACGGGGTCTTGAAACTTCAGTGAGGTTTGCAGTTCAAGTGTTGATTCTTCCACTGTCTAAAAAAGGAAGGTGCAATATGGATATGAAAAGGAATAACTAAGGATAACTTCTTGATTTATAAGAGTATGAAAATTTAGCTTCAAGAGTAGAAAACTGTCCATTATTAAGTAAAGAACTGCTAGTAGAGATAGTGCTAAATCAGAGTAAAAATACTATTTCTTTTTTACACTCGAGTGTCAAATAACTCATCTGTGGCTTAGTGTAACAGTGTGCTGGAAAGGAGAATTTGCCCCTAAGCTGTCAATAGCATTTCCCATACAAACTTACATGCCTTGTTCTGTTTGACTTTCAGTGTTAATTAACAGGGTTTCCACACATTGTTTCTTTAATGCTTTTGCAGTTAAAAAGGCATTATTAGCAAAAAGGCATTTTAGAAGTGCCTAAGAACAGATTTTCCAAAAGTCATGAGGCAGGTTAAGAGCCATTTGCAGTATAAACTGTAGCGTAAAAATGCCATAAATCCCCTTGACGTTCAGTTTGTTTGAAAATTAGATGTCAGCTCCTAATTCATTTTTGTTTTTTTGAGAATTATACCTGTCCTTTTTTGCTAAGTAGTTGTTCTGTTTTCCATTTAAACTTCAATTTTCATGTGTCCAACTCCAGGTCTGCCTTTTCTTCATTGCTTCATTTCGATCTTACATATTCCTAAGAATGCACATCAGTTTTATTTGTAGTCAATGTGGGTCTCACCAGCTGTTCCATGTTTCCCATAGCTTTCTGTAAAAGGAAAACATCAGACATATTTTATAGTTTACATTTTTTGTTGCCACTAGTCTGAATAATGTCAGATAAATGGTTGCTTTGGCATTTATCAGAAAAGGATTCATCTTTTATTTCAAGTGATTTCTGATGGAAGTGCCCACAGAAGTAACAGTAATGTCAGAGGTTACGTAAACAACTCTGTTAAAAAAAAAAAAAAAAAAAATCTTGAGAGTCAGATATCTGCCATCAGCGACATAAAAGTAGTTTTTCTTCACCCACTCTCTCATCATGTTGCTTCTTTCTGACTGCCATATTTAAATTGCTGAATTTTTCTCTGAAGTATTCCTTACAGTACCCTGAACTGCTTTTGCCTTCAAAGCAAAAAGTCATCCCAAAAGAACCAAATTTCCTTAAAAGGACTAATAATCCTAAGTAGCCTAAACATTCAGGAYGTTATACTCCATGGAACAAAGAATTTCAATAACTAGTTGCTGATCTCTGAATAAAACTGTCAAATCCTGACTTTATTCTTCACTCTTTCTTCGCTGTTCGTAAATAGATACCTTAAACACAGAGAAAAGAGACTGTTAGACTAATCATAATAAATATAAGACATTCTCTTTTTTTTCTGCTACCTGCAGCTCTTTTTTTTATTCTTGGATTGCAGCAAAAGGATGATTTTTCAGGCACAAGTGTTGTGAGTATAGGCTAATTTCTGACAGTCCTCAGGGAAGGGGAGCCTGGCTGTACCTAGGGTAGGCAAGAATCTGAGGCAGTAAAATATAAGTGAATTTGATGCTGCTAAGACAGGACGTCAGTCTAAGGACCTCTAGACCCAGGAGCAAAAGAATCCAAGGAAAGCACAAAAAATGCTTTAAACTGTGTTATCACGAGTACGCCTTACAGAGATACCATGTGAAATTCAAGGTTTATTACGCCAAATCTCGCAGAGAGAGAAGTTCAGGTAAAGACTCTCCTCTCCCCTCCCTGGCTGGTGTCGAACTGGAGCCCTGAATGGCCACCCCTCTCTCCTTTCCCCTCTCCCTGCTCCCTCACTCCCAGAAAAAAAAAAAAAAAAAAAAAAAAGAATTTGCTTAGAAAAATAGGTGTGAAAATAGAGGTACCATTCTCTTGTGTCATTTCCTTCGATAACAAAGGAAGGGCTGACCCTACCTACGTGGATGATGATAGACTAAATTTAAAAAATAGGTTAATCAGCTCTGAATCTTAATGGAGCCCTTTTGTCATGCAGTTGTTCTCTAAACAAACTCTGCATAAGGGAATAGAGATTAGAAACTTAGGCGCAGAATGTGAGTTGGTTAAAATTCATTGGACGGGATGTTCTTTGCAAGCACAGAAATAAATTTGTGTCAACTTTCTGGATCTTTCACTATGGGTATAATCCCACTGTCATGGGAAGCTGGGACATAGAGAGTGTAAATAGTCTGCTAGTGCCTGGTAATAAGTAACCTCTTGTGAAGGGTGAGATAACAGGGGAAAAAGAAGCAGGCACCTGAGGAGCTAATGGCAATTTCATCGTTGCCCTTCCCAGTTCTGATGACTGTGTGAGTTAATGTCAGTAGCATGACTGCACTGTACAGTCACTACTACATTCCATGCCTCATCTTTTTTTGCAAAGAAAAATTTAATGTGCAGCATAATTATAAGAACATTTTTCTGTAGGAGAAAGGCACAGCTCAGTGTAGACTGCATCCCACCAAACTTGGGGAAGTTCAGAAATATGTAAGAATCAGAGTAGCATAACACAATCCCATCATTAAAAAAATTGTGTCTTTGCCACAAAGAATTTAATTTTACACGAGTAAAATTAAAACTACAGWTTACTCTTTGTATCTGTACAGAATCTAGTCTGGTCAACTATATGCACCTGAGTAATTTTAATGGACTTGATCGGACTTAGTTTGTGTGGATTATGACAACATGGTAGCAAAAGTGTTTTCATTTCATGTAATCAACTCTCACTTTAACCCCAAGTGATGTCAATGCAACCGTATACAATTCTCCATCTGCAGGTCAATCTCCTTTCTCTCATGCTGAACTGCTTTGTCTTCTTAAAGGAAAATCTGCCAGGCCTGATGTGTCTCTCACTCTCCGCACATATGAAAACTGTATAGTGGCTACTTTCTTGTAGGCTGTCTAGATGCTGTCCAAATACTGTCCAAATACTAAGACTACTTCCATTTCAGTATGATTTACAAAGAAATATAGATTTTTTTTCACATTATGATACTGAAATGGGATAATATTTTGAAGCCCTCATGCATAGCACTTTTGGAGCTGCTTCTTAAGAGAGTATTTCACAGACACTGTCTGSCAATGAGTACACCCTCCTGTCCAGCTCAAGAGACATGTTGCAGAAATCATAAGAAAGGGAATTTTTGCTCTTGAAGAGGAGGGATAAAAAAGAGGAATCACTGATTTCAGGGAACTTCTCAATTTTTTTATGATGGTTTCTTTTTTCATAGAATCGTAGAATTGGTAAGGTTGGAAGGGACCTCTGGAGRTCATCTAATCCAACCTCCCTGCTCAAGCAGGGTCACCTAGAGCGTGTTAGACAGGGTTGCGTCCAGACGGGCCTTGAAGATCTCCASAGRAGGAGACTCCACAACCTCTCTGGGCAACCTGTTCCAGTGCTCCGTCACTCTCACAGGGGAGAAATTCCCCCTCACGGTCAGGCGGAACTGCCTGTGCTTCAATTTCTGCCCATTGCCTCTTGTCTTGTCACATGGGACAACTGAAAAGAGTTTGTCCCCRTCCCCTTGACACCYTCCCTTCAGGTACTTGYACACAYYGATAAGATCCCCCCTCAGGCTTCTCTTCCCCAGGCTGAACAGGCCCAGCTCTCGCAGCCGTTCCTCAYAGGGCAGGTGCTCCAACCCTCTGATCATCTTTGTAGCCCTGATTACTTTTATTATTAAATCCCAGGTTTCTTGTGAGGCCAGAGAGAAAGGGGAAACACCTGAAGTATTTCAAAGAAGGAGCTGAAAGAGTTTATGAAAGGAAATATAGGATGTGGTTGCTTGCAGTGTAAGTATGCTGGACTCCAATGCGCAGGAGTCCTTCCCAGGCCTCTCCCAACCCCCCACTCCATGTCATCACAGAACAGAAGGACATTTATTTTTCTTGTTCTGAATTCAGTCTGGCACGTCCAAGGAGGAATATTTTTACTTAAACCCTTGCTTTGTTGTGAGTCAGCAGAAACACCTGTGTTCACTTCTGAGACAGAATGTCTAGTACATGTGGATGATGATTCAGATACATTCAGAGCTTTTAGTGAATGTCTTCCTCCCACCCATGTATTTTATCTTGCTGTAGAAGTTAAAAATACTGCGATTAGAGTAGAGGAGGTTAAATGGTATTACTTCTTGGGTATTATAGTTTCCAAACTACTCATGCTGTCTTGCAAGAGAGGACAGAGAATTTCATAATGATAAACACTGAACGAACATTGAAAAAAAAATCTTCCTTGCCTTGAAATAATATCGGGTTTCATTGATTTCTTTCTGTTAAAAATTTAAATTATAACATTTTTACTTTTCTTGTCAGATTCTGTGACATGGGAAAAGAGTGCAACTTAGAAGCTATTCAGTATTGTACAGAAATAGTGAAACTTTGTAGCAGGCCATCTGAAACAGGCATGGGACTAACCCTGTCATTCTTGCATCCACCTTCAGTATTAGAAGTTATATATAGAAGCTTTTGACATATTTTGACATAACAGGCAAGTAGCCCTGGGGATAAAAGCATCACTATGACAGTATGAATATTCAGTAGTTCCTGAAATGCAGCTTTATATTTAGAAAGCAAGGTTTCTCACAGAAGTATGAGTGAAATCTGGTAGAATTTGTAGGACATTATAGGACATATGCTGGCCAGGGCAGGATGAAGTACCTCCAGCATTTGCCCTGGAATACCTCCAGAGAGATTCCACAAGAGAGGCACACAGCTCCCTAGTGTATTTCTAAACCATTTGGAAAAACATCACCTGGAAAGTCTAGTAATTCTTATTTAGGATCTAGACTGAATCCAGGTCACTATGGCTAAATGCCTTTGCATTGATTAAGGTCTTTTATGAACTGAGACCAGTTTCTATGGTACTAGTATCAGTATCCTAGTGCAGTATTGCCATTGCATGAGCCTTTGAAAAGAATACACTGAGGGAAGAGGTGTGGGGAGAGCCTGGATGTTGGGCTCCAGCCTCAGCAGACCATGGAGTGGGAAACCTCCATGGTGAAGATTCCTGGTATTTGCAGAGCTTTTCCAGCTGATGTTAGTGTACAGCTTCCAACTCTAATCCATTACCTTTCATAACCATTAACATTGTTTTACCTGTTAAAAGAATATCTACCAGTTCAAATAAAATTCACTAATGTTGTAGCTGGAACTAAAAATGAGAGTGAACGTTCATCACTTTCTCTGTTTTCTGGCTGGGAACCAATCTTATTCCCACTGAGAGCAGTGTCACTAGAGAAAAAAGATGCAAGGACTAGACAGACAAGGCAAGAGACGTAGCTAGTGTCCTGTTGCACTGAATCTGTTTAGTGGACAATGCTTTAAAGGTGATGGCAATAGTTCATGTTTGTTGGCATCTTTATTTCTTGTGGGAAGGACCATACTAACAACTTGGTAAGACAAAATTTTACGGGCTCGAAAGRTAGGCAGAGGCTATAAAAAATTAAGTCGAACTCAATAACGAATTTACGTTTCTTCAGAGAGAAAACTCCAAGCTTTTTGTGATGGTCTTTTTTTTATTTATTTATTTTTAACTTTTGATCATTGTGAATTGGCATGCAGGTTGTAGAAGAACTGGCTGAGGCTGACCTGTGCAGATTCTGTTCTGTCTTGTCCTTTAGCTTTCCAAAATTTCAAAAATCCACAAGTTCAATGCAAATAAAAGTATAGGCAAATTTGCTGTCTAGTGTTCCACAGGTACTATAAGCACAAGCAGAAGTCCTGTAGTCACTGAATTTTTTCATATGCACAAATACAGATGTGAAACTGGGACTTCAGGCAGCAATTCGCTTCAGCATTTAAATCATGTGWGCCACTCTGTAGCTCTGTTTCTTTTTCCATTCTCTCTTTTCATCTAATCAGACTTAGTACTCAGAGACTCAGAGAACTGTGAGGTCTAATACAGTGTGGCCATCAGATCTGTCTGGTCTTGTGGTACTGCTTAAATGTGAATAGCCATGAGAATTAATGCGACTCTGTTTTTACCTTTAATGTTGAAACGGCATGAAGGAAGGTGTGACGATGATTCCCCTTTCTTCTACGATATAGTATTACTGATCACTATAACAGTATTTTGCATTTTGACCAAGGAATAAAGATCTTATCGTGATGTTTTAYGAAGACATGATGTACAAATATAGCAACAAAAAGTAAACTCTGTTGCAGACACTGTTTTTTTTACACATTCTCTGTTTTATGGTTATTAATAATGATGGTCCGCTGGATGAGCAAGCCAGGAAGAACCCGTTTTAAAGCTTCTCTAGCAGTGAGGATCCTGTTGGATCCTGTCCAGTGTCTGTCAGAATGTCTTTGAAATTAAACYATGTCTGTGAAGTTTTCAATTTGCCAAATCATCAAATTCTAATGAAACACTATTTGGTAAGAATTTTTCCCACCCACTCTAATTAAAAGGAAACTAAATAATCACATCCACTACTGTGCCTGTTCAAATTCCCAACCAACAGCAGTTGTTCTTCCCAGCATTCCAGGTTGAAGTGATATGTAGATCCACAACATATTTC
>NW_028186579.1:2419028-2436821 GCF_003343005.1 Rhea americana
TCCATGGCCAGACTGTTTATAGTTCTCCTATTTTTCACTGAGGAAGGTCTTTTTGAACAAAAGTATTTCTCTTTACACAGTTTATGTCTAAGAGAGCGAGTGATGATGAAGAGTTTCAAAAAGGTCATGTAAACTGTACTATTCAGGCTGTCTAAAAAGATTGCTATCAAATATGCCTTAAACTTAATATTCTCTGGAAGATTAACTGCCTTAAATGACATTTTGACAGATTATTTTAGTTATGAGGTTGTACGTATGTGTGCTGAATTTTAAAGTCTGCCTGTTAACTCTCAAGGTGATCTGAAATGAGTAATTTATTTTACTGGTATTTAGTACCTCAGAACTCTGCACACAGCCACTCCCTTTGGACTGGGATGTGAAAAGAAACTCCTAAAATACAAATGTAGTTTTTAGAAAGGGGAGTAGCATGTTGTCATGCTGAGTTCTTTAGAAAATCTACTTGTACATGGGTACAGCTGATGTTGCTCGAGACTGACGGGTGCCAAACAGTTTGTAAATCACCTTCATTATATCATATTTGTAAATAGAGATTTTTTTGAGAGGCTTGTTCACTGTAACACTGTCACTCTCATGACAAGATCTAGAACAGAAACATCACTTCTATTGACTGTCTGACTGTTTACCTGAAGGGGAACTGATCTGTTTCTTTACATATTTATTTTCATGGCTCTGAAACTGAGGAATATCTTGCCTTAAAGCCCTGGCCAGGTAAAGGGTCCCAACTTGAGTAATATTCTGTGTACAGTGAGTCTTTCTGTGCAGAGGTGTGGGACCTATGTTAATGCCTATGGCTTCAGCCACACCACTTCTTTTTACATTGCAAGGTTTTTTACACATGTAGAGTCTTGCAAACGAGCCTCTCTCCTTTCCAGGTACAGCAACAAAAATTCCCTGGTGCAACCGAGGAAAGCCTGGTCCTACTCTAGATCTAGAATAATTAAACAGGAAGAGAAAACTCAGCAAGAGGAGAAGGATGGTCATTGAAGCGATGTTGGTTTCCACAATCAGTAACTGGCCCTCTTCCAGGTTCCAGGAGCTAGTTTGAGTGGGCTCAGGGACTCTGTTTTCTGTGGAGAGCTTGGGGGTAATGACCTTACAAACCTTTGTTCTCTAGGCTTGAATATCATGTTATTTAAAGGAAAACTCTTGACCTTTTTTTTTTCCTGGCTTCTCTCTGCTTGACTCCTGCATATATGACACAGTCAAGAGGCTCCTTTGAGAGCCCCTTGACTCACAAAATGTCCTAGAGGAGATTATCCTGTGTCTGACGTAGTAACAGCAGGCTGACTGACAGAAACTACCAGTTCCAGATTACGCATCTGTCTACTTAGCAATGGCTGAGGAGTGCACAGATGGTGCGGATGAGAAGGACTGGTCTGTGTCCTAATCATTCAGTAAGAGAAAGAACCAACCACTGGGATTCACCTACGCCTGCCTTTCTACATGATGAGCTGTAATACRAACCATTTTAAAGTGAATCACTACTAGAAGGAACTGGGAATTTCATAGGTGAAATGGGACTTACTGAATAGTCTGCGGTATTCTGATGAGTAATTTGTAAATGTTACTATATAGAACTAAATAGATGTATTTTGCAAGCATTGGTGGTGATGATGAGATGAACAGTTTCTTTCTTGTCCCCTCCTAAACATGATGGACCATCCATTCAGTATATGTCTGACCAAGAGCTAACACTAGAGTTAGTGGGTGACATGACTCTGTGCTGTATTAGGGCATCTTCCTGACTGTTTGGGTATGGGTCTAGCTAGTATTTATGGTGAACACGAGGTCTGTGGAAACATCTGACAGATGGCCAAAGTACTTATAGTGGGAAAGCTCAGTCCCATGATTAGCTGGCCCAGYCAAGGGCAATGATAGAAGATAAATGCTGATGCTTCCCTGAGTAACAGGCCATTTGAGACCCCAAAGATCCCAGATCAAGATTCTGTGATGATAACAACCTGGGTGGAGTAAGAAGCTTCTGAAAAGTCTCCACAAAATACAGGGCTATTGCTTTCTGTGTGCCAGCAACTGATGATGAGTGATTGCTGGCTAATGTGATGCAAATATCCACTGAATAAATGTGACTATTTAGCATGCTATTTTTGCTGGTGTTATGATAAATGAGTAATATGTTTGAAGGCTCAGGAAATATCTGACACACACAAAAATAAGTAAAAAACTATGGAAGGTTTGATGGAGACGACCTATTTCCAACGCCATCTGTTTTTGCACAAAAATCAAATCCAGAGGAGCACATCTGAATTTTGCTCATACATGGTAATAGTCCTGTCAGCTGATTATATTTCGTGCAGTACTTTGTATTACAAAAATAGTAGTTAGCCATTTGCCGTATACTGAGGGCACTGAGATGATGCCTGCCTGTATTTGGTTAGGATCATTCTCGTCTATAACAGCTTTATCAGTGCCAGATTTGTATGCCTTTGCTAACACTGGTTACCCAGAATTGCAGGCCTCTAGGATTGCTTTCCTAGATGAGAACACTGGAGCACAGATTTTATTTCTTCAGGTAACTATTAGATGACGAGGTTAAGTAGATAAGTCAATGAGCCAGTATGTGCCTCTTACAGGTTAGCCTTTTTGCTGCTTCATGTTGGTAGAGACCCCAGCCTTGGCCTGGAGGTGAGATGGTAAAAGAGTGAACTGACAGCAGCCATTCAAGGTGCTCTGGTGATCTCTCTCCCTTATTTCAGGGGATGAATTTGGCCAGGCTCAGGGACACTTTTCTTCTGAAAAGATTAGGGACTCTTAATGAGAATTCTGAGGTAAGTGCCACCTGAGGTTTTGATAAGTCSTCTGCTTCAAAAAGGACATTAAAAGGAAATGTTTTGTTGTTTTTATTTTGGCTTTTCCTTACATGATCCTTTACCGGTTGTAACAGAGATGTGTGTGGGATAGGCACTATGCCAGGTTTGCAATTTGTGCCCCAGAGAGTTTGGTTAGAAGAGATACGAATATATTCTCCTCTGAATATGTGGCAAGTGAGGGGGGAAGGAGTGAAAACTGGAAGTGAGACTTGTGTGTAAGCAGAGRATTCTTGTGTACCTGGACTTGCAGACGAAATCTTTTAGGACAAGACAGGAACTGCAGAGCTCGTAATCAATGACATGATCCCACGTTAGTGCTGGGAAATGGGCATCGTGCAGGCATCTATGCAGCATTTTCTTCCCCTGGGAAGGGAGCAGAGGTACCTGACATTTTGTGAGCCCTATTGATTAAGTTTCCTTCTTCACTGAGCCTCTTTTAAAAGAAACTGTTAGTTTCAATTTTCTTATTTGGTTTCATGTGTTCTAAAAATATGTTGGGTATGTTTATAATATTGAAATAGATTGTATGTATAGAGATGGAATCAAGGAAGAATCTTAACGTACCAGTCACTCCCATTTTAGGAAGGATTTGTATTCCCTGATCTGAAACTGTCCTTATGCTCTTGCTTGTGGCTCAGATCCACTCTTGGACATGGTATATTACCTCTGGTTCAGATACATATAAAAAAATAGCAGAAGTCCTAGGCACTGAAAGAGATTCTCATCATCCTATGAATGGTCCACTTTATGTAAATGTCTATAAACAGCTTTATTTTGTTTATCTTGTGGATTAAACCTCAGTCTTAATCTGGTATCCATTTTGGCTTTGAGGAGTCATCCATGAGAGCCTAGGGAAGCTATAGACAAGCAATGAAAAGGCAGTTTTTAGTGTCATTCCAACATGCCAGGATGAAAACACTTAAAACTAGCCATATGCGGTACTCATGCATAAAAACTGAAACTCTATGTTCTTGGCAATGTAAAATGAGTAGAAAGAGAAATTGAGCTGAAAAGATGATGACCAAGACTATAATTATGAAATGTAAGCTCTATGGGTAAACGTTTGCTTGAAAAGCTGTAATGCAATTGGTCACATATTGTGGGACAAACCCACACATGAACAAGACAAGTATTTTTATTGTCYTCAGGTCACATGCAAAGCTGTGGAATAAGATATTTGAATAACAGGCCTTAGATTGCATGAAATGAATTAGAGCATTGACTTAATTTTTCTGAAAGCCAATCAAGGGCCTTAAAAACAAGGTCATCCTATCTCTCAAATACAATTTAATAGAAATATTAACAACCAACTCTTAAAAATATATCAGGTATACTGTTTTAAGCTTCAACAAAGCTCAGTTGGTCTTTAAGATTAAGAAAACTGCCCAGCTGCAACAGAAGCTTTCCTCACAGATATGTCAGTATAGCATTCCTAAATTCAGCAGACTGAATTTCATAGGAACTTTTGACAAGTGTTTCATCCTTCAGCCTTCATACTGCTCCTTCTTTCCTGCCCAGTGCCATCATTACTGGTCATTGTTTGTGCTCTATAGTGAAGTGGGGATAATTTCATCATTATTGCCAGCTCTGTAACATAAGGAAATATCCTCATTTTCCAATTATCTTTCGTGCAGATGCACAAACACAACTGTAAYGCATAGCTGAAAATGTTCTTGGATGTACCACTCAGGATTTGTTTCTTCCTATAGGCATCAGAGTCTCAGTCCAACAGCTCTAATGTCTTCTATATGGCCAAGCTTAGCTTCATCATTGCTCCAGAATCACTGGTGACAGGCAGAATAACAGATTGCAGCCATCCTGAAAAGTATCGCCTTYCTCCATTCTAGCTGCTCTTTGTATTTGGTTAGCAATCCTATTCTAAACTGGAGTTTTAACTCTCTCTGTCTTCAAATTGGACTAAAGCTGTAACTTCTTGCTTGACTGGCTCCAGTGAGGTAGCATGGACTACAGYAGAATACATTTTTTAAATTCACATATATAATAAAGGGCTCTGAACTGCCTGAGACTGCTCAGGAGTGAGACCTTGGTGGTGATAGTCRTCAACATATTAGCTTAGGGTTTAGCGGCAGTTAAGCAAGCAAACAAAATGTAGGTGCTTTTAGGAAAGGGGAAAAGAACAAAATGGAAAACACCATTATGCTGTATGTATGAAAAACACCAGCATACCATTATAGCACTTGGTCTRAATCAGTATAGTTAGCCATGTTTTTATATTCTAACAAGACATTAACATTTGGTATGACCCAGAAACAAATACTGAGCCTTTGGCTTCAATAAGAAGATTCTTTTGTTCTATATAGCCTAGAAAAATGCTTTATTCCCTGGACTAGGCAGTGATGGGATCTGCAACATGGGAGCTAGGTGGTCAGAGCTCTTCATACCTCTCTGTATAACCTTTCCAGAATCTGCAGACTCAGGTAGGCACAGGTATACKTACACTAGTATATGATATACTATAAAACTCATTTAAATAATAGCTGATTCTCTAAAATAAATATCTGTGAAGAGGAGTGAATTTTGTAGCATATTTCATCCTCCCAGAATCATAAACTATATGAAGGCTTGATTTTATCATTTCACTTGCTTTACAAGCATTCTGTAAGGCTCTATGAATGTTTGGGGCATCCTCCTTTGTATGAAAATATGAAAAGTATTATTAGAAAACCTATTTTCATCTAGTTGCAAACTGAATATTCTTCCTGGCAATGAAATCAACATCTAAAATTATCATTTGGAAAGAAGGAGAAATGGGTTCCATATGTGGATAATTATGTGGTCTTCTTTTCTTGAAGTAATACARAAATCACTACCCTGATGAAAGAGTCAGGAATAACTTGTTTATCTAGCATTTATTTGGACATTTATTTGGGCATCACAACACTGAAACAGGTCAGAAGGAATCCGACCCAGGTATTTCCTGTCTTGATTACTGGCTGGGAATGTGAACAGTGACTTTCAGCTAAGACAAGTTTACCGCAAGACATACTAACCTCTTTTCTGAGGTATCACCTCTTATGGTGAAGGGATTGTTCTGTCTCTGTGCTCAGCTCAGTCCTTGGTTTCTTTACTGAAATATCTAGTAAAGGTGSCAGTTGTGGCCGAGGTTTCAGTGAGATGGACTCCTGACTGTGAGATCACCAGCTCATTGACCAGCCATGACTTGGTAATGACCACTTGCTAAATGACCTACACTGGTTTTGAACTGGTGACCTTAATGTGCAAGACTCCGTATGCAACTTCTAATTTCTAGAGGATTTAATTGCTGGGGAGAGGTGTCAATTCTAAAATAGACTTTGTTCAACTTCATATCAATGCCTTCCTTAGGGGATATTGTGACAACAATCTCCTCTTCTTTACCTTGAATTCCTTTGTGTCTTTCACAGTGCTAAGTTTATCTTTTTGTCATTTCATCAGAAATAAAAATAATTCATCAGAATATATGTTTAATTCATATGACTTGAGAAAACTTTATTGCCCTGATCAGCTAGCATTTATGGGAACAAGGATAAAGGATTTTAGCAGCTGTATTCAATACCCTTGAAAAAACACCATGCCCTGTAGCATGAGAACAGCTGTATGTTTCTTACTGTAGCAAAAGTGTAAGTTAAGAAGACTTGTGCCTGAGGAACTAATGCAGAACTAGTCCAAATATTTTGACATTTCTATTAACACAGAAGTACACAAAAAGGAGAAGGAATCAAAACCATTCCACATTTCAGAATATTTAGCTGGAATTTGTTTATGTAGCATTTTAAAAAATTGGTTATTCCGTAAGATTAAATTGTGTAACTCTAACTGAGCCCAACTTTCGATCAGGTATACAGATTAAAAGTCCACAATGGCACAGTTATTTGGAAACACATTGTAGAAGCCAGTTTTGAATTTAGGCACTTTGACTTGTGTTTATTGTATTTATTGTAATTATCTTTTTTTTTTTATGAAATCTTCCTCTACTTTTATTATGAAAATCAAAACTAAGATGAAAATTAAATCATTAACATATCCTGTATTCATGAGTTTTTCTGAACAGCCATTATTGCTTAAAATATGAGTATTTGCCATTTTTCTTGACAAAATGTTCAAATTTTTACCTCAGAAAATATTAGTCTTGGTAAGACCTTTTTTGGGTAGAGATGGATATGGATGTGACTTAGGTGCAGATTTAAAATTAATAATAGCAAAATACATGGAATTAAATCCTATGAATGTCACTTGATATGCATTCTTGAGAATTTTTTCTTTTTCTGATTCCTGGCTTAGAGGGGAAAAAAAATTACAATGAATCCTCCTTCATTACTAAATGGCTTACATGTCCAGACATAAAAATTAAAAAAGATAAATAAACAACCCTTCCATGAAACATAAAACTTGATCAGACTGAATAAATCAGTTGTTCTTATTCARGTAATGATGCAGAATAACTCAATATAAAATACTGAATTAAGTAAAAAAAAAAGAGGCAATGAGATCTTTTCTTCTCAGATGTCTGCTAATTTGTTAAATACATTAAGGAGCTAGACAGATAACCCTTCTCCTGTGTAAATTACAATGTGGATATTCTGACTTCCCAGAGATTCCAATACTGCTTTGTTTTGTTACTGCTGTTTCTCCATCTCTTCGATCAAAATGACCAGTGTTTAGCATCTGTTCAAATACTTAAAGTATTTTGTATGGCATAGCCAGGAAAATACATTTTTAATTGCAGCTCCATAAAGCCCCTGCAGTTATGAAGGAAAAAAGAATTAAAAGTTTCATCTGAACTTGAGCTGACTTATTGATGAAGAGAAGTCAGGTAGAAAATGAACAAGTATACATTTTATATTGTATATTTACTATACAAAATTGAGACAAATTTTGGATGACTATTGGCCCTGACTTGCAAGACTGAGCAAATCTGGCAGTGGAATGGACATACACTGAGTTTCCTTTTCCAATGTAAAGTCTAGGCATTTTCCCTACAAACTAAAAYGTCTAGCTTATGAGTTCTGTGTTATGCTTTCAAAAACATTTTTGCATCATACATCTACTATATAATCTTAAGCCAAGTCTACTATAATCCTTGTAGGAAAGCCGGTTGAAATTCTTAATTCAAGGTGTTTTCAAAAAAAATGAATAATTGTTTTTCACAATGAATTTTTTCCAGTAAATATCAACTTTTAAAGAAAACTTTAGTTTTTCTTAAAGAAATTGCCTGAASGGAAAATGGCCCTTTACCACAAAAGCATACCTTCTGCTCTTCTCTAGAATCTTACAAGAACTTTTATGATAAATTTAAAACAAAAAATGTTTTCTTTTCAAATTTCTCATGAAAATACTTACTATTATTTTTATGACCTACTTCAATGTGGTAATTTCTGTTTAATTTAGCTTGGAGCCAGTTACTTTCTGAACCAACAGAGAGACTCCATGTGTAGATTTACTGGATGCAAGGAACATCACCTTCATTCATGAGATTGCAGGGTAGGTGCCTCATCCCACCTGAACATATTGAGAAAGCGCTTTTATTTTTGATTGCAGTCTACTCACCATTTTCATTCCATTTTTTTTTTCATTCTAAAGTATAAATTTAGTTAACTGAAGTGAAGAGGCACGAAATTTTGACTTCTGGGGGTGAAATATTTATAGTTTTATTTCTAGATGTAAAAATGATTC
This sequence comes from Rhea americana, assembly GCF_003343005.1. Classification (NCBI taxonomy): domain Eukaryota; kingdom Metazoa; phylum Chordata; class Aves; order Rheiformes; family Rheidae; genus Rhea; species Rhea americana. The sequence continues at coordinate 2,427,551 of NW_028186579.1, forward strand.
ATTTTGTGATAAATTTTACTTCAGCCATGTGACGACCAGTTGATAAGTGTTTAAAGGCACTCAAGCAGCAACGAAAAGCCTCCCAGAGGGCTTTCCCATCGGGGGAGGATCACCACCACAGGCAGACCCAAAGGCTACACCCAGGCTGCATCAGGGCAAGGCTCAGCTAAAAGCAAGACCCTGTTTTTCACCTTATCCTTTCTTTTCCCACGAGGTTAAGCAAGCTGCTGGCCCACTCGGAGATCTTAGGAAGCCTTTTTCCCCTTTCTGGCTCTGTTTTCGATAGGACAGGTTTAAAAAGATTTGAAACATTCTGATGAAAATATAGTGCACATAAACTAGATGTGATGCTCTTCTAAGCAGTAGTACAGTGTTCTTGCATTCACTGAAGTGCCCAATGTTTTTCAGAGAAGAAAGCATTTCCGCAGTGGCACAGAAACAGGGATACAGCTTGTAYATGTTTCATTTCAGTTCTGCAAAGATAGCAGTAGTCAGCGAGATGCTCATGTGCATAAAACTACTCCAAGACTAGCTTTGAATTTGTAAAGTTCTTTTGGAGTTTTCTGAAAGGAAAGCATTACAAAGTGTAAATGCAAAACAGTGATATGTAAGTTGTTATAYGTACTGACAAACCAGGGCACTGTTGTTTAAGAGCAACTAATAGCAAAGAATTGTACCTGGAGACCTTTTTGCTGCAGATTTTACTCATATCCAGCTTTTCCCAGACCTTTGCCTTCCTTTTGATGCAGCATATGGGCAAATCAGATGGACTGTGATCCACAGTACTTAGCTGAGAAAACATTTCCACTGACTTGAGTGACGCTGGGTAAGGCTTGGTTTTAGATGGCAGTGTAACTAGTACATACRCGATGAAATTTCTGCAATGAAAAAATTAAAAATTTTGGAAAGTATCACAAGCTTCAGATTAACTCTGCTAGTGTCTATGTATAGTATTTCATATAATATATATATGTCTACTTACATTATAATGTCCTCAGTTATATGTAGAGCTGAGCAAATTAAGAAGGAATTATTTACATTAGTAAATTTAAAGTTTAAAGAAAAATACTCTCAACTAATTCATCCTGCTCCACCTAAGACCGGTGAGCAACAAGTAAAAACATTCATTAAGTTATTTTTACATTTTAGAATAATAGGTATGTTATGAATACTAAGTATGTTATACTGAGAACATTTGTATTACAAAACACGGAGCAGCCTAATCTTTTATCACTGTCTGCTACATTAGTTGCTCTGTACCAGAGAAAGATCTAGATAAAGCTGTAGTTCTCAAAAGATAGAAAGAAAGCTGAAGTTGGAGTTTAGGTCTCATTTGCATGGCACATTTGTGAGTAAGTCAGAACATGGATTGGGTAATGGGTCATTTTATTGGGAACCTAGTCTGCGTAAACTGCTATCAGCGAAATAGAAATGACATTGTAAAACCTAACCTACTTTATTTCTACTGCATGTATTTGGAATACTCATAAAGAAACGGGATTGGTAACTGGGCTGTTCTTCAYATGGGCTATGCAGTTCCATCTGTTGTGGGGCCATAATTGTCCCGCAGTTTGGACGGGAGCCTTCACTTTTCTTTAGATCATTGTGAGAACAGTTCTTTCTGTGCTGTTAGTACAGAATTTGCACTGACTTCCATGTCAGAGATTCAGGTTCTCCAGCAAGATATTGCTCCAGGACAGGAGCAGGAGGGGAAAAGACCCCTTTTTGTGTTCAGCTGCATAACAGATTTTCCAAAGACCTCTTTATTGAACCAAGCAATGACAGAAATTMTCCTTATTGCTTGATCTCTATAAATAGTGATATAACTTTGATGACTAAAGGCTAAATAAAATGTCTGTCTAATGCCTTTCCTCCTATGGCCTGATGACATTCTTCCATTATACTCTCACAGGCTGTTTCAATAATTAGTATCTGCTGACAATTATGCACAACATAATTTTATATAGCACTTTTCTAAACAGACTGTTTCTTTCACAGAGTGTAAAACAATCCATCATACTAATTTTCTGTATGTCAGTGAACTCCCAGGTTACATCTGTTTATGTACACCTGTCCATTTTGCTATAAGGTTTTATAGACAAGCTTTTAATGTGCATATAGACTTTTAGAATATCTAATTACATTCTCAAAAAAATGGGAGGAAGGGGACTCATTGAAAAGAGTCCCATTCGAAGTAGTGGAGGCTTATTCTTCAGGCACTACTGGTCTCAGAAAGTATTTTTGGCAGGACATTCATTCTCTTTTAAGGTCCAGTGCTATTGCACAAAAGCTCAGAAGCTTCGGCATGTAACTTCTCCCCTCGTAGGGGTATATCTTAATGATCTGCAATGTTACAGCTCCAGGGAGCCTCTGACTATGGGCTGCTGGGAAATGTGTTCACCTAAAATCAACTTTTCACACACTTGATTTTCTCTGACAGTTTTCCTTAAACCTTCAGTAGATCACTGGAACTATTTTTGAGCTCAGCTTAGTTTATTTTCAGTAAATGGAGTTTATGTTTTGTTAAAGACTATCAAATTATTTCTTTTGTGGAAAAACCTATAGAGCTGCAGAGAGAAGTAAGATATACTTGGGATTTAGCAATTTTGATCAATCCTTGTATGCACCAGACTGAGGGCTAGCACGAGGCCCAGAGACACGTCCTCCCGAAGGGCTCCATGGTTGGAAATCAGACACTGGCAGCGGGGAGCTTCGTCATCTGCCTGCCCGCCCACCCGTTTCCCTCCTCCATTCTCGCACAGAGTCATTACCACATCCAGCAGCGTGTGGCTTAGCGGTCAGGTAGTGCTGGCGCAGTCTCATGTGAGGCCTCGTCATGGCCAGCAAAGGAATTAAGTTTATGATTTTCCTTATTGAAACAGCCCTCTGTTTTCTCCTCCCAGCTGTGTTATCAAGTGTGGCCAAAGTGGTTTATCACAATTAGAAACTGTATTTAGGACCTTGAATAGGCCACGAGATCACAGCTGTGAGACCTGTTTTCCTTCAGTGGTATAAATGGGAGAGAAAAGGGCTTGAATTGGCCYGTGCAGAATCACTCGCCAGAGGGCTGAGAAGACAAAGTGGCACATGTGGCTCCTTCCTGTGTCCTGGCTCGCACAGGTATGGAGAACAAGCCTCCAGGGAGGTCTATCCGAACGAAGATGGCATAGCTTAGAGCAACCACGTTATTGTTACAAGCTGTGTCCATGGCTGAGATCCAAGTGGAGAGTCAGCAAAAGTGGATGAAAACAGCTCACACTCTTTCCTCCACACCCTTTCTTGCACTAGTGCACTCTATTAAATCTTTATGAAACTGCTTCTCATCTATAATTTGCAAATGAAATAATAATTTGGTCCTTTTAGGCTTTGCATATAAACTCTATTTTTTAGTATGCTGTGTTGCCAGGCCAATTCAAAAGCACCACAGCATAAAAAGGTCGCTCTCAACAATTCTTTTATGCTGTTGATTTGAAACACTTTGAAACCCATTAGACTATTCCAGACTTACCGGGACATTTCCATAAAAATAAGCGGCATGCCAAAGAATCTGAGATTCATATATTACAGGATATGGTCTCCTCACACCCTCCGCCTACTCATTTGGAAGTGTCTCATGGTTTTCCTGCATCACTTGACACATCTGTAGTCATTTAATTGTTCTAGCCTTTCAGACTGTATTGTGAAACAATTGCTTACAGGACTCATTAAAAGAAAATATAACCAAAAATTCCCATGCATTTTACCTCCTCCACAGTAACATAAGCCTTGGAAACTTGAAGGATATCCAAAAATGATTTTTTTAAAAAACAGGACATTTAGATCTGTGTTATAGTAGGCAAACAGTATGCAGCATGAGTATTTGGACAATATTTCTATATGTCTAAACAAATCCTGAGTGGAATGAGAGTATGTTACACACTACATGCAGTTTTTAATTGTTATTTGTTTATGCCAGTTTTGGCTCTGACTCAAAAAGGTACTTAACTACTTGTTTATGTCAATCCTCAACTAGAAAAGCCTTTTCTTAACTTCTGTTGAAATGTGTGGAAGCTAAACATATGCTCAGAGGTAAGCATAAGCATGAAACTTTTAGCTGACTAGGGATATTCTCTTAAACTAGTCTTTGGAAGTTGACCTGGCAAGAGATGTTATTGCAGTGCATCTGTTTATCTCAATTAGTATTGTGTCATACAGAACAAAATACACTGCCAAATGCTTGAAATTCCAGTGTTCCCTATTTCACTCCTTAGCAGAAAGAACTCCCTGCATCTCAGGCTGAGATACCAAACATCTGGCAGATCTCTAAATTCCCATCTTATTCAAGGTCATAGATCAAGACATTGGATACTGATGTTGAACTAGGCTTCTGAGATGTAATGGATATATCTAGTTGCAAATGCTTAGAACTGGTTGCAAAAATGATGATAAACAGTCTYGATTGAAATATGCATTATTTTAGATGCAAATGTGACTTGCAGTCTGATGACAGCCTCTCCAGAGAGTGTCACAGAGAATATATAATAATGCTCTTCAGGTTTTGAGGGGAATGCCACRTCTGAATCAGTCCAAAACCGAATTATCCTCTTACAAATCTTGATCATTAGAATTCTGGATGGAGTTTGTTAGCAAGAGTGTGAGAGCTACCAACAGGGAGATCAGCTGTCTTAATGTGACTGAGCATTGACTTAGCAATGGGAAAGTAGGAACTAACCTTTCTTTGCTTTTTACCTTCTTTTTAGTGAGTTGATTTAGGACATCTATTTTCTCTGAGGTGACATTGTTAGTAATTTGGARATGTTAATATGCTGGAAAGACAAGAAAATTCTTACCACTTCTATACAYGAATTACACTAACTTTATAGCAGCATACTGATGAGTAAAACCTGTCAGGTAGTACTTCAAGCAAAGCTAAGAATATGGTTTTCCCAGYTTACTAAGCAGGCCCCAAGTGATGAACAGGCTCCTGCAACAATGTGTTTTACCATATTCAAAACAGACGTAAAAATATATTGTACAGTTTCTCAGATTACCAGATAAGTCCCTCTTTATTCCTGTATGTCCACTATTTCATATCACACTAATCACTGTTACATCTGATTGCCTTACGATTTGAATCCACCAGTTCAGCTTTTCAGGCACACGGATGTAACAGTAATGAGCACCCCAAAATAAGCTTTGCTTAAAGCTCRGGCTTTCAGGCTTCAAGATCATTAGCAGGGATCTCGGATGTTTTGACATGACCAGCTGCCTTGAGAGCCTGGGATCTCAAATGCTGGCCTTGAAACAACCTGCTCAGGATCAGCAGGAGGAATAATAGGGCTTTCCCTCAAAACAGAAGGCCAGATGTGATATGTCCGGAATCAGATGCCATGAAATCCCACGAGAGTTAAGAGGGGTGTCTTGTTTTCCCCTTCTCCATCCTTAATCACTTTCTACATATTGCTATCATGATTCATCTACCTCTGACTCCCCCAGAACATATGCTGAATTTGGCACCTCAGCAGTTTTGATGGAAAGATTGTGAGTTCCACAAGTGCTCATTTCCAAGATAGCTATGTTTCATCAGAAAATCACTGAACTTCTTTGGATCAAATCCTTGCCCTCGTGAAGAGAATACACAATTCATTACAATTCTATAATTCGTTACAATTTTGTTKGGGTACCCCACTGCCAAAAATGTTTAACGAGTCCACCTTACCTGAGGATAAGCAGTTTGGTCCTCTTTATTACTAAGAAAATATTAATTTACTAAACATGGGAATAAGTGTTTGTGATGAACATGAACAGCTTCAGGTAAACAGAGACAGTACAGCAGCTTTGCAAATCCCTYACAAAAGGTTAGTAGTGTTTAATAACACAGGTGTCTGTCTTTGCCCCAACTGTTATATAGTATGCTTTATAAACCATACTCCAGTATTTCACTATTTTTTTTGCAAGGTCTGAGTGTCAGACCTCACAGGGGAAACGTTGAATACAATATGGACTTTATCATACTTCCTGTTTCAGCTGGCTTTCTAACAGAAATGTGATGTAAGTACTCCGGGGAGCAATTTAGTTATATTCATAAAACAGATTTTTCTATAGATCTACTGAAAGCTCTCAACCAATTTGTTTTTATTGGTATATTGTAACAGAGACAACATTAAACAGGCAATGTGTAGCTACAAATAGATCAATAGATCTATTCAAATATGATCAATAGGTCATATACACACATTCACAAGTGTGTATGTGTGTAAATATATACACCTATAAATGTATACACCAGTGTACAGCCAACATGTAAATATATATACTTCTCTGTGTTTGGAATCTAACAGAAAAGTTTGAGAAAAATATAGAAACTAGTTAGAGGACTATGTATGTGCTCTTTATTAAATTTTTTTTAGATTAAGCGAATTGAGTACTCTCCTGCAGCAGTAATGGTGCAGAATTGTATCGAGTGTATCTAAACCAGGARGGGTTAGCAAAAACCCAACAGGGTTAGCCCAGTGGACTAAACTGGGCATCTTCTGTGAAGAGAATCCCAGGTGTAACTGTGTTACTGTAAGTCATTTTCTTGAGGCCTGACAAATAACATGCATGTGTGCAGCAAATTTAACAGAGGATACGCAGCTTTTATCATCACTTTTTTCCCCCTAGCCAGCTTTTCCAGGTAATGGAAAGAGAATGTTATTGGCCTCATCTTTATTCCACCCTCATTCCATCAAGTCCAAACTCTRAGTTGGATAACTCCCAGTAGGATCAGGACACATATGGTTAAAGCATATTACTTATGTAATGTGTCTGAATCAGCACGTATATTTATAAAATACATTTTTACTTTTCCTTAATTTCTTTGTCAAAACAATTCATTGCTCTGCTTACATTTCTTTATGAATAAAGATATATGTGTATGTTTGTGCGTATGCATATATTTGAACATATGTGTATGTAAACCCATTTTTTCCCATAGATCTCCAGAAGGTGGTGCTTCTAGCTCTTTGTATGTGAGCTGTGAAAAGACATTTCATTTTGTATATGCAGTGACAGGAAATGAGATGTACCAACTCACATCTGCTAGCCATTAAACATTGAAATAATAACAACAACAATAATAAAATATTATTTTACTGAGGCTGACAAGAACAGACATCAGTCATAGAAAGCTGATGGTGAGTCAAGAGAGGGCCTACATCCAGCTGATTTCTTCAAAGGCAAAATACTATGTACTCTTTCCTGGTTTTCAGTTCTACAAATACCACCTTCTTGGATCATCATAACATGCCATCAGAATGAGTGGGTTTGAGGATTTCCTGTAGAAAACTATGGAAGCATTCATTTTTTCAGCAATGTTCTGAGATGAACAAGCATGGGCCTCAGGGAGATTTTTGAATTCAGAAGAACCACACTTTTCTTACTCTTCTCACTTAGCTTCTACATTTCAGCCTGCTGATTTCCTTCCCAGGAAACAGCTGAATGGTTCCAAAATGTATTAATTAAAAATGCAAGATATTTTTAATGTAGATCACCTGAGTGATTTTCAAAGGTTCTCCTAAAAGCTCTCACATGATGTTGTATTGCATCACTAGAGAGAACAAGGGGATTGCCTTTCAGTAACATCTATCAATTCAGTGAGAGTAAAAGAGGTTTCAGGGGATCAAGCCTCAGGACTTTGTGATAAAACAATACATTATTAAATTTATATAGAGAGAGATTGCTCTTCTGCTGATTTGATAGTTGTTACCAGATAGCAGCTGCCATGCCAGAAAACTCTGGCAAGGCAAGGGAACATCATGGTTAATTGGAGAACTGGTTTCACAGAAAATGGCCAGCTGCCAATGGACTGCAAAAGTAAACAGCATCAATTAGCTCAACATAGCTAATTTTATCCTGAACTAATAATTATACTCTATACACAATGATCTCTTTATGAAAATAATAGAATACTGTAGAAAGTGTGAGTGTACTACTGTTGAGTGTTATTCAAGCTATTTCTTGATGATTTAATAAAATAAAAGATATGCAGTGATTTTTACCTTCTTTGATCACCTTGGCAGATAACATTATTTCTACGGGARTTCTCTRTTTTTACTGCTTCTGTTTCACAGATCTATTTGCATGTAAATAAAGAAGTAAATACTTGTTGGAGTGTTTTATAAACATCAATGTGCAAATCTTTGGTACAAGTTTGGATCTTAGTTTTAGGCTGTTTGTTTCATTTTTAAAGGCCCAGAGTGTTTCTTAAGTTTGAAGTTGGTGATCATGTGGTGATGAGTCAATGGTCCTGTGTTATTGGTCATCTTTCACTGGAAGAGGGACAGCATGAGCTTGCCCTCTCAGGTCAAGTGTTCACATCCATGGGTACAGAGGGCCAGGACAAAGGGTTTCCAGGACAGACTGTTCCAGGCTTGAAGGATGTGTTGATGCAGGCAGACTGGCAGGAAAGAGTCTTTATAAACTTCTGCTATTTCAATAGATATCTCAGGGCTCAATGACTCAAAGGTCCCTTTAGGGCTGGATTGTCCTCATCCCCATCTATCAGGAAAGGGTAGGAGAAATGGATATATGTAGCCTTTAAGTGCTGAGCTCAAAATATAATATGGTATTGGCTGCTGCCTGAAGAATAAGCAAATGACCCCCATGACAAGAATAGCGCTGTGTTCTCCAGGTGAGAAGGGAGTTGTCTCTGTGTGTTTACACAGGGCAGTTAAAATGTGTAYGTTCAGTATTTTAACTGTCTCATAGAGAAGGTTGGCAAATTGTCTGAATCCTGGCCAAACTTAAAAAGTTCAGAGGTTTGATTCAGCAAAAGCTACAGTCACCGATCCAAAGTTTATAAAAGCTCTCCAAATTTTCTGAGACTGTAAAACTGGGCTGGAGCAGCATTTTTCCTGTAGCTTTCAGCACTTCTCTTTCCTATCCTAGCTGGACAGTGGAATTGCAAAAACACTCCTTCAGAAATTCCAAGAGCTTAAGAACATTTGGTCCCAGTCTGGTTCTAAAAATGAGTAAAGGTCTGGGAGGCTGTCTGGTGGGGTCATATCTAACTGAACTAGTCTGCCCCATTTTATCTGCAACTCCCTTTAAACTGAGTGGTACTTTTGTAGCTAGAATCCAGTGTGACACTGAACATAAAGCCTAGCAAACCAACCAGCTTGTCTTCTTTTCCCACTCCACTTTGTCCACTTTTCTCCTTTTCTCTTTCTTTTCTCTGTTTAGAGATTCCTCTCAATATCAAAGCTTTAATTCAGAAGCAGACTATGTTTGCTCTTATAGTTACTACTGTATT
>NW_028186579.1:2436928-2554689 GCF_003343005.1 Rhea americana
TTGACAGCTGCAATAATGTAATGTCAGCTGGGAGTCTTACATTTCAGAATGGTAGAAAGCATGATCCTAAAACATGGACGTTTCAGGTAGGAAAATGTTGTCTATAATATCACATGACCAAGGCGTGGGCTAGTCAAGTCATGGGAAGAAATATATTGCAGCTCCTACTGTTAACTCTTTCACAAAGCCACTTTGGGATTATGCCATAAGGACTAACTAGTCACAATTTTTCCTCTTGCCTGGAAAACGGTTGTTTTTTTCCAGAGGATAGTTAAAAGAGTGCTGGACCACTGCAACAAGTGGGTCAGTCACAGGATGCTTAGTGCATGCCAGCAGTCACTGCTATGGGGTAACAGCCTAGGACTGCTCAGTGCTGAAGCAGAATTTATTAGGCTTGAAATTTGGATTTGCATTTTGTCAAGCTGAATAAATACATAAAGAAGCAACCCATTCTTACTTAAATCTAGAAGCTTTTTAATTCTTCAGTTCATCAGGAAAGTCAGATCACTCAGAACTTTTTTTGAAGTCCTGAGTAGTAAGGATTAGTATTAGTGTAGTATTAGTTTCTGTCGTCAGTGAAAAAGAACCAGCTCTCACATCCTCACAGGAAATGTCAGGGATGTGGACTAGGCAGGTTTTTGCCGAGATATCTCAAACCACAGATTCTAGTTCTGCCCTTCACACATAAAGCTACTGAAGTGCAGAGGTGTTTGCATTGAGAGAACAGAAAGAAGCATTAATCCTGTAACAAAAAGGCTCAGAGATTCAGTTCTGGATCCAGGCTCAGATATTAAGCAGTTTAAAAGATTTTGGATCTGAGACTCTGGTTTGAGATCATCTCCATGACTGTGTGCAGTAACAAACTTTCTGCAGCTGTGTCATACTTTCCTTGAGGAAGAGGTACTGCACTGAGATTTCTAAAGTCCTGTGTAGGAACAGGCCACACCGGCAGTCTCCAACTCCTCTGGGGTGTACTAGGTTGTATATCCTAGATGAGGGAGCTCTGAAAGATGTTTATCCTTACCAAGGGATAAAAATAATCCAGTAGTTTTCTAAGAGACTGAATGCAATAGGAGACTGAATGAAATACAACGGTTGATTCCCTATAGACCTTGGATAAAATCAATTAAAACCTTATCTACAACTTTGAACCAATTGCTACCTGTCTTTTTATCCCAAGAAAAATTTTTCTTAATTATATTTGAACTCCAAATTATTTAGGTTTATACCCCTGTGATAGTACCTCCCTGTATTTTACTTTATCTGTTTTTAAATAATAATAATAATACCCTACAAGTAAACCAAGCATAACTCATATTTATGTAGTACTTAGAACTCTTTAGGTTAAAGGTAGTGTAAGAAAACAGTGTTCACTTAATGGGATACATTCCTCTGAGATGGACAGAAAGCCAGGTTAGGCAATGAACCATGAATGGCAGTTGCTGCTTACTCATGTCAGAAACCAGCATTCTGCTTGGCAGAGATGTGTTTTGTGGAGTGAAACTGGATTTCAAGCTGTGTTAAATTTGATGTTTTAAAATTCATTTTCAATTAATAGAGAAAATTACAAAATAATAGTGATGCTAATAAAAATAACGTAAAATCTGACTCCCTGATCACAAGGTGTTTTGTTTTGTTTTGCTTTTTACTAATTAAATGTTATTTGGACTGGGAAAGCAGCAGACAGTTAATTAATATTATGTCTGGGCTTACGATGACCTCTTATAGAGTTGATTTTGATCTTTAGTGATYTTTAGTCTTTCACTTTTATTCTGTGCTGCAATTTACTCCAGTTTAAGCCTTCTCAGAGCTGGATTAAGATTCTCCTGGAATTTGTGTAATAGTAAGGCTGAAAAATTCTGCAAGATTTCCCACTGAACTTATACTGTTCAAACATGTACTACATGCACAAGTCCACATTAAAAGAACAAACATTATGAAGGTTGCTGAGACCAGTAATTAAGATTATGAAAGTAAAATTTGAGACTGCATATACAATTTTAGTTCAGGTTCCTTATACATTTGCATTTTAATCCTATAGTCTGTTTTGAAACTGCAAGTCTCGTRCGTTATTCAGCATACAAGATATGTCTGCCGTTYGGATGAACCAGGGCTGTGAAGTCAAGTAAGCTGTTGCCTTTTGGACTTGGRTTCAGAGATCATAGGGCTGTACTAAATGAGGCAAAGGACTACAGGAAAATAAAAGATGTTCTCTGCCCTTCTCTCATAGAGAATTCCTGTGAGATGACACCAGGCAAGTCATTAACCCAGCCTTTTCAAACATGATAGAGAATTTCACATTTCTTCTGTCTGGATCCCATGTTCAAAGTTGCAGCTGAGGACAATAGGACCTGTACTTTGGACACACAAGTACTGTGAAAAGTTAAGTCCCAGATGCCACAAAATAGAAAACTGAAATTGCTACCATCATTTCAGCCTGCAAAATGGGAACTATATTGTGAAGATAATTAATACATATGAAACACTCAGATACTATTGTACTGAATATAACACAAAAAGCCTTGAGGAAATTAATAAAGCTATCTTGAGAATGGCTTTTAAATAAAGTACAGTAAGTAGAGGCCATGATCACACACTGAAGAATAAGTCAGAAAAACTAGCTCAACGCTGTTTTTTTGTGAGCACTTTTCATTCTATTCATGAAATGAGACAAGGACCTACTCAAAAAAAGAAGAATATGTAATCATCATATTATAAATGCACAGGAGGACCAAAGCAAGGTCAAACATATTGTCATTTCTAACTTTTTGAATGATTGACTTGGCAACTTTAACACTTTTTGTGTGTCATGTATACTGGGAGAAAAGTGCTATCAATTGGTGGTCAGGTCTTTTTTTTTGTATTATTATTAACTCTTAATGTCATGAAATAACTGAGYGCAGCCTAGTTTCATCTAACTTTTAATAGAAATACAGTATTTTAGATGTAGTATTGTGGAAAGTGTAAAATTGACATAGAAGAACATCAGTTCTTTTCAAGGAAAGGTTGGTGCTAGCAGCTTTTAGAAATAACTCTTTTTTCTCATCAGAAGTTAAGTAAACATGAGCTATATTTGGAAATGCAGTTGGCCCTTTCCTATGAAGATAGGAGTATGGTTTCTTAACTTTTAAAACAATATTGGGAAGTTAGGCAGGAGGGAATGGAAGTAGGGAGAGATCTAGGCAAAGGTTACACCTGATGAAGCAGAGGGTGAGCAGCAGCCCACTGCTATGGGAATGCTCTTTTCCTCATAGCCTTTCTTGACTCTTTGCTACTTCCATATGCCACCGCCAAGGGAAAAAAAAAAAAAAAAAAAAAAGAAGAGGAAATAAGGAGGGCGAGGAGGGAGAGACCCATCCATAGACAGCAGATAACAACCGTTCACAGAAACCCACATGCATCCCCACGTGCAGATTGCCCTGAAACAACTGGGTGCAGCTACAACCACCACATACAATATCCTGCTGGGCCTCCAGCCAAAGCTCTGTTCCCCTAGGAGAGGACAAAGAGGTCTTCAAATTGCCACTAAGTTACCCAAATTCTCTGCTTTTCCTCTTAAACTAACACCATTGTTCTCATTTACAGGTTCTTACACTGAACTGCTAAGTGAGAAGCTGTCTGTTAAGGTTATTAGTTCTGTTACAGAAATATTTAGACTCCACTTAAAATCAAATACAAGGCAGTGGCTCTGAATTTTAGTTATAATCTTGCAATTTATTCTATTCTGGAAGTTGTTTTCACACAAGAAGCTGGCAGGGGCAGGCCCCTCTTTGCACAGACGGATAGGCAGTAGCCCTATAGCCTGCTGCGTAGCCATTCTTCTTCTGTGAGAAGTGGTGGTGGTGGCAAGGACTTACCTTGGCAAAATACTACCCAGATGAAGTGAAGACTAGTTACCCCTTCAGACATACCACACATCAGCTGAGCAGGGGGCTCCCCAGCTCTCTCAAAGGGAAGTCACACTTCACAAACTACTAGCTGTATTTACTTCAGGCCAAAGCATATCAGGAACGGGGAGAAACAGAAAGAAGGTGGGGRAGAGTAGAAAAACAGTTTCCTTATCCTGCAATGGATGTTCCATGAACTTTTTTGATTTTCTCTGACTTTCTTTTTTTCCTTTTSTTCTTCATATACTTAACATCCTAATTTGGGAATGAGAAATAATAGCTCTAGGGTGTCTTTCCTTAGCTTTGAGGCTGGAAAGGTTAACAGAAGATAACAGAAATATGGAGAAATATATCCCTTTGTCCTTCTTCAAAGGTTGKACCTGTGACTGTATACTGTTGTGTTAGCAACATACGTACATTACAGTGTTATACTGGCAATAACTGGATGAAACTGCTACACAGAGTGTCATAAACTTTTACTTAGCTTGAGAAAAACCTCTTTAGATTTTGAAGAAAATTCTTCAGACTTTGAAGAAATGCTGCTTTGCTGTGAGTTGAGGATGRTGTAGTTTCTTTCAGGAGAGTCACTACAAGAAAGAGGAATTTTGAGTTTGTCCAGCTCTTTGCCAGAGTCTCAAAATAAAAGGACATAATAGCAGAGGTCCAAGGTTTGTTGAACTCAATGATCGAGGAGGTTCTCTAAAGGTTACTTGACCATTTCCTTTCAACCATTCATAGTAAGAAAATGTCTAAACTTACTCTTGCTGAATCCTTCTCTAATAGAAAGCTAAACTAAGAAACATAAAACTTGCTCATGGTCAGCATAGACTTGATCCAATACGTAAGTCTCATAGAGAATGGATGCTAATGTCTCCAGGAAAAGTCCAAATATCAAACAAAAGCAGATCATAGTTAACAACAAACTGAGCTTGGTGGCAAGGAGCAGGTAAATGTTCTGCACTCAAGATTCAGGATCTTCATACTTATTTGGTGCGATTTCACCTTCCCGGTAACGCTTAGACTGTTTCTGTGTATCCATTTCTATTACATATTCCATCTATTCAGCAGTTCCATTTCCTTATTCTGTCTGCTTTGGGTTTATTTTTGGTGGTTGTATAAGCTGATGAAGCATATAACCTTGGATCAACAGTGTTTCAAATTTGTCTCTCAATATTGCCTGTTTTTCTTGACTAAGAAAGTCTGTGGTAAACATTACACATGCTAGTAGTGAAATATACTACAGATTACCTCTTCAACAGCTCACACACTGTGTTTTGTTATAGAAAAAATAAATACATTGGGCAGACGACAAAATCACTTACAGCAATGAGTGGGAGTTTACAAACTAACTAAAAAGCTTTGACTCCTGTGTCCTTCAGTTGCACTGAATACCAAAAGATAGTATCACAGCTTAATATAAATGAAAGCATTGAAGGCAATTCATTTGCTTATTACTATTTTGTTTAAATTTATGAATGCACATGTTTCACCCTGGATGCTTATAGAATTGCATAAATATGGCTTTGCCAGGATAGGTTTCTTTTTTTTTGGGGGGGGGAGGAGCCACAAATTATAATGTTTATCATGCTGATGAAGCAATGGTTGGGGACAAATATGACATTAAAAATAGACTTGGATTTCCCAATCATCTGAAGTGCTGGCTTTGCATGCCCATGCAGCAATGTTGATTTGTGGGTGGTTAATTTTCTTGGCCATTGTTTTTCTACTCTGTGATGCTGTGAGGTTATTTCTAGGCAAAATGAAATATACAGTTATACATAGTAAGAGAATTGTATAGTAGAAAATGTTCTTGGCACACACATACTACTCAGAATGAGTACATAACGTGCACTTGAATGGACTAGCTGTTTTTTGTTTGTTTTTCCATTGGCAAGCAAAGAAATAAAGCACAATCCATTTTGAACTTCATTTTCCATTTTTTTTCAAGATTAAGATACAAAATCCTATTTTCCTTTGGACTCAGTCCCAAGACTCTGGACCAAAAGCTTACTTAAGTGATTTTTCCATCACTTTACAGATGTTACTCATTCACTTTTCAACCAGTTCAAAAGTCTTAAAAGATCCAGATATTTGAGAAAACAGAAAGTGATTTCCTCACAGCAACGTTGAGCTCAGGTTTTGATCAAGTTTCTGATCCCTGGGGACAGAGGCCAGCAAAAGACCCCGCACAGAAACTCTGTTTTGCAGTGTTTACGTGGGGGATAGCTCTGTAGCTCCACCATCACTTTACAGGGATTTTTGCTTCAGGTTTGCATCACGTGGTGCTGACACAGCATGTGGGTTAGATAGAGCACAGGGCAAAGCTGATGCTGCACTTGGGTCATRCATAATGTCGGAGGCTTCGACTCGAGGCTAATTGAAACAGAAGGGAGGTTTTTCTTTTATTTATTGGTCTTTGGACCAGCCTCAGACAGATTATCTGGCCAGAAGAGCTACAGTTTACTCCTAGGTTTTGCAGTTTTTTTTTTTGTTGTTGTTGTTGTCGTCCCCCCCCCCAAGCCTCCACAGGACATCTGCTTGTCTTACACGAGAAATCAGATTATATGAGCTTTTAGAAGATGAAAGTAATTTCACCCACAGCAAGTAAAAGAGAATTCAAGATCTCCCAATACGACAAAGTCTAATTTGCAGGGCTTGTTAAGCATCCCACCGCTAGAGAGAACTTGTGACACAGCTTCCTGCACCACGAGCTCACAGTCTTTCTGGGAATATACTCAATTATTATTGAGGCAGGTCTGTCTGAAATGGAAATACTGGGAGATTGGGTACAGAAGGATTTGGTTTATTACTTCCAGGTACAAAACTGTCACTTCTTGGAAGAGACAACGGATAATTTTCTTTATAAAAAAAGAGGGCATAGTTAAAGAACGCAAGTGACTCAAGCAATGTGTATGGCTGACATGTACTTTCTGCCCTTTTTATCCTCACTTACAAACTTACAATGTGGACATCCTCTTTTACTTTAGAATTTTGCATTGATTCTTCTATCTAGACAATTTTCAAAACAATTCAATGTGCCTAACTATCTTCCTCTTTCTGTCAGGAAAAGAGTTTGTTCAATACAGGTAGGGGTGGAGTCCAACTAGAGTCAGGAAGGTTCTTTCTATCTTTTGGGTTCATGCCCTGGACTGAAAAAAAAAAGTGGTTAGCAAACTGCAGAAAACAGGTCATTTTTGTTCTTGTGACACAACAGTTGCAGATTTCTGTCTGCCTCTGCTCAGGCTGTCAGATGTTCCTAGAAACAGCACTTAAAGCAACCTGGTGTGGGAAAAAAAAAAAAAAAAAAAGGATATTAAAAGAAAAGAAGAAACAAGGAAGTAAGGTCAGCAATCCAGAGTTGACACCAAAAGAAAAAAACTCGTTGACTCTGTTCTTTTGTATTCTTTGTAGAAARAAAGATGTGGAAAATCATCCGTTTCCTATCTTAAAACCAGACTCTGCTAGTAATTTTGTAATTCCAGGGTTCTTTTCCTCCTCCCTCCTGTCCCCAGCAGAGCTTCAAAATTAGCTGTAATTTTCATGGTTCAGTTATTAAAGACTGAAATGCATAAGGTTTGGCAGATACAAGTAGTGAAATTAAGCCTGTTTCTTACTGAAATGTCTATATTATCTTGGATAAATATGCCTATATTTATGTTGGAAGGGTTCAAGAGAGCAAAACAGTCCAGGAAATTTTGAAATCTACTCAGATATTAACTAGGTGAGGGGGGAGAAAAGCAGTTATTTGACTCTCTGATTGGGGAGGGGGAGCGTAACAGGGGGAAAACTGAGCAAGACACTTGAGAGATGCCTTAACAGGGCTGGAATATCAGATTAATATCAGAGGGTTAATGAGTATCCTCTGTCTGTTTCTTTTATATACTCTCCATTCCTTGCCTTTGTGCTATATTATTGTGCATTCATATTTTTTTACGATATTTCCCTTTTTTTTTCTTTTTCTTACCAACAATCTCACTTGACTAACACTATACATTCTATGTCTATACATCTTACAGCAGCCTTTGGCCCCAGATTAAACCCTCATATTCCTGTGCACATTATCACAGAGGGCTTCAACTTGTGCTGAAGGCCACAACTATTCAGAGAAACACTTGTGCTAGATTTCAGGTGCACACTGAGGTCCCATGTGGAGCCCTAAGGTATTTACTGCCAGACAAGACTGTGAATGAGAGTTTTGTGAATATGGAAGGAATACTGAGTGGCAGCCTAAATAAATGCCTCCAGCAGGCCTCATTCTGGGAATCCCTTCAGACTGAGTGTGGGGCTGGTGGTTCTGTCTCTATTATTGTAGTATTCTCACTGGGAACAATTGTATGAGATAATGCCATATACAAGCTATGCAATAGCTTGTGGCTGTCTGCCAGAAACATTGTTCCTAGTCTTTTTCTATTTCAGCCTTGCCCCCCCCTTACTGAGAAGTTCAGCTTCTCTCCAGAGTGCTCACAGATATTTCTGCTTGCAGTTGTCAAAATGCACAAGGGGGGTCTCCTTCATCCACACTTTGTTCTCTGCCTCCTACCTCTTTCCTTTTTCTTCTGTCTTCTTCAGAAGCTAAGAAGAAAAAGAAGAATTCCTTTTCTGTACTGTGCCTCTATGGTGGTGGGAGGTTCTTTCTACTTTTTTTTTTCCCCCCTTATACTCATTACCTCTGATCTCTTCACATTTTCTTGTTCAGGCTATGAAATGTTGATCCATACAGTGCAGCACCTTCAGCTGTATCATTCAATGGGACTGGATCCTTTGGTGGTGTATTTCACTTTCCAGAGTATAAGACACGGTCTTGTCCCTTTTCTCCTTATGTAACGAAAAAAGGAGGTTTTTGCTCATCCAGGCTGATTACATAGAGRCTGCAGCAGAATAGGTTCCATATGCTACCTGCAAATGACCCGCTAAAGCTGGTGACGGTGTGGAAAATTACAGTAGAGATGTTAAAATTAGTATATTAGGAGAATAAATGTGGAAACCCCAGTAAAAGTAAATAGCTGGACAAGAACAGCATATKCTGATGGCAGCTAGATTAGCAGGTCATCAGGATCATAGCACACATCTGTGTGCAGCTCTTCAAATCTCTCAGATTAGGCGACAAAGTACACTTGACTAAATCCTGATGATTCACAGAGGTGGAATATGATGAAGTGATTAATCTTTGTCATCTCCTAAAGAGTACTAAGGGTTTATCCAAAACCAGCACATGGCCACTAACTCGAGAAGAACAGGAGACATAAGGAGTCAATAGCCAGTGTCCCTGCTCCTTTGTGTCACTGCAGGCAATCCCAGACAGGTCACCCAGATGCAAGTGTCTGGGTGCCTGCATGCTGGGCAGATCACCCGGGCACACCTACTATCTYGGTTCTTGTGAGCGTATAGGTAGGAGAGTGTGAGTGAAATCCRTTTTGTTAACAAAGAAGGTCACCTTCTCCTTTACAATTACATTGCTGCACCATTATTTCATGCAAGTGGGGCAAATTTGCCATCTCAGAGCTAGCAGGGAGGTGAGCTTCATAGAATCGGTAAGGTTGGAAGGGACCTCTGGAGGTCATCTAGTCCAACCTCCCTGCTCAGCAGGGTCACCTAGAGCATGTTAGACAGGGTCGCAGCCAGGCGGGCCTTGAATATCTCCAGAGAAGGAGACTCCACAACCTCTCTGGGCAACCTGTTCCAGTGCTCCGTCACTCTCACAGGGAAGAAAAYCCCCCTCATGGTCAGGGGGAACTTCCTGTGGTTCAGCTCTCACCACGACCCAGAAGCGGGTGGAGGAAAGAGACTGGTGACAGCAGGTAGTCCTCCAGCATACAAACCCTGCAGAGACAGTACCACCGTCTGCATCACAGCCTTGGAGGCCTTGACCCTCCACTTGATGCGCAGGGCTCTGAAGCTATCCTCTGTGTCCAGCTGGAATGCCTTCCTGCTCTTGGAAGAAGTAAGAGCACACTCTTTTYGTGCCTCCAGCTAGGGCACTACCACATGTTTCTATCCTTTTCTGAATAAAGCGGAGAGAAGAAGAGACTAGTGTTAGAGTAGGAGAGAAGTGTGTCTCCTGTTGACAGATGTGTCTTTAGTGCTGGAACACACAGTACTTGGCACAAGCTACATGGCATTTAGTGGGTCTGGACTTCCAGAAATCAGCTATTTGCAAGGTGTTGCTAAGGTGTTTTATGTCAGTGGTCTAAAGAGATAGAAATGATGTTATTTTATAATGTCTTACAGCAAAATTAGAAACGCTGAAGTCGCCATTATCATCTGAGGAAATAGCCATATAATCTTCTCCTCCTCTAAAGCATCAGGGACCAAATGAGCCATGTTTTCTATGTAGACAAAATAGTGATACCTAAGAGAATTAGAAACAGGAGCCTTTTTGCAAAAGCAGAAACTGGTACCTAAATAAGCAGCTGGGTGGCCTACAGACCCTAACTCCAAGATATCAGGGTTTCTTCTTTACAAAAGGAACTCAAAGCTTCAGATAGGTAGGTAGAGGCTTCCAAAACAAGTCAGCTTGTTGAGCAAGGAATCCCTTAACAGCAGCACAACAGCTTATAGTCAGCCAATAAAAAACACTAAGCTTCTCAATCTTAATTCAAGGCCATAGAGAGTTGTTTACCTCTGCTATGAAACCACAACCTGGAGTCTTCTTTTAAATGCAGATGGTCTGACATGGGAAGACAGGCATTTTAGTTTGAGTTCTGGTTYGAAAGTTAAATATATTGCTTAGCTATAGATGGTTTATAGGAATAGTTGTATTTTATGTTCAAGGCCAGGGCAATCCTAAACTGCAATTTTTACTTCAAGAACATGTGTAACTGGCATATCACTAATCTGTAAATTTGCACAAAATGGATCTCTTATGAAATATCTGTTAAATATTAACTCATTTTCATGGCATCCTAAAAGGTTAGTTAAAGTTTAAGTCCCATTAAGAAACATTAGAATGAGACACAAATGTCATGACATGTCCAAGGCCACTTATTTATTGGAACAGAATAACTAGTAACAACAGGGAATGAGATGGTCTAGCTGTTTTCTGTATTCATCTCATGCTTCTTTCATTTCCACTGTCCCATCGAAGATTGTATGTGAGTTCAAACCTGCAAACACTTTTACCCAATTAGCAGCCCCTAAGTCAATGGTCTCATTCATCTGTCTCAATGTCGGCTTTTACCAAGTTCCTTTGCCATTTGGATTCAATAGAATATTTATGTAAGTGAGAACTGGTGATGTTAGTGAGGGAATAGCAAGACTCACTTGAGCTGATACTCTTTTTTATGCCTTTAAATAGAATTTTTTAAACACTTGCTTCTCAGAAAGACCAAAATCTCTCTCACTTTTTTTTTTAAGCTGGTATTCTCAGTTAATAATTCTGTGTCATTTAAAGCTAATGCCAAATTAGAGCTATGTTATAGGGTATTTGTGTTGTGAATGGAGACCTGCTAAATCAGTGTGCTGATTTCTGTTGTCACATCACTATTTAATTTTCATTTTATCAGATGATTATCTGTTATGTACACAACACTATACTTTTATATTTGTCATTTTTCTCTCTCAGCTACAAGAGGTGACTTGTGCTCCTGTCTCAAGGCTTCTTCCTTACAGACATTTGACTGCAGCAAATTTACAATTATTATTTTATAAACCTAAGAGATACAAAGTTGCAAAGGGGGAGAATGTTTTAAATATAACTGTGCATTAAATATGGTTACTGAGTCATTGTTTCGGTTTTATACAGTACATATTTCTGGCTAGTGTAAAATGCACTAAGAACCAAAGTTAAAAACCATCTGCACCTCCTGTTTCCGTCTAAGATGTTATTTATGTTTTTGGCTTTGTACCCTGAGCTAAATACGGAATGTGTAAAGACTGTTAATTAACCCTTTGAGACATGAGTTTCCCATCAATGCGTGGAACAGGAACATGTTTTTAATTAGGTAGTAAAACTCCCAGGATTTATACTCGTTCAAAATTTACTCCATAATGAAACTAAAGGGAGTACATGTTAAATGAATTATAAGAAAGAAAGAAAGAAAGAAAGAAAAAAGAGTCACTATGTTTAAGTAAAGCTAAATTTGTACCACACTCCCACAAAAGCCAGGAAACTCAAATTTAAGGCCAGCAGTCCATTATTTATCCAAGATACTTTAGTAAAAACAATCAGTAATACATGTATTTTTTCCTTTTTGAAAAGGCAGTGTCTCAGTCTTTACCTTTTCTCTTTTTCTAACTTTTTTTTTTAAATAAGATCTGCCTACRTCCTTTGGAATTCACTAGGATTCCCAGTATTCTCCTGATATCGTAGATCAGACAGTCAGTTAAAGAAGGGGTTCTGTTTAAAGCTGAGCTTAGTTCAAGTTCAGTGAAGTGTTTGAGCACTTGTCTAGTATAAAGCAAGTGAATAGTCCTCTTGAAACCAGTGGAATTACTTGCATACCTGAAGTTAGCCTCACACTTAAATAAATCGTGGCCCAAAGAAATACTCTACTTGTTTAATGATAAAATGGAACATTAGGCTTGTGATGTGCCATAACGTGAAAACAACAGAATACTTTAATGGGAATATAATGTTACCTCTATTGTTATTTCAATCCTTAGTTAAACTTTATAGGGAGATTGTAATATTGATACATGTAATAAAACATGCTATAAACAATAAGTTATTGTCAAAACACAGGGTTTACTTTCTGATTCTGGTGTATTTGTCACTTGGCCATTCCGATTTTAAATCAGAAATTCCAGAAATGCCAAGGTTTTAAGGGTCTGCAAAATATCATGATTTAAATAAAAGCTTGTTTAAGTCACACAAGCACAAGAGAGAAAAAAAGTTTAAACAGGGAAGCCTGTTTATTTTTCATTGTGTATGTTTAACTTAAAATTAAACACAACAGATTTTTATTTGTTTATTTATTTTTAGGATTTTGATGAAATCCTTAGAACTCCTGTGTCGTATCTTTAAGTGCCAGGTTTCAGTCTAGGTGAACCTTTATGGACAAGCGAAAAACCACCAAAAACAGTAGTTCAAACTAGATGTGTCCAGTCCAACTGAAAAGAGCTTCAGCAGTGTAACTGTTAGTCCAAAGAAGCTCYGTGGACTTTATATTCCATACAATGCCATGGATAAATTTTACACTTCCCTGAAGAAAATTCCCTCTGCATGTCCTTCGTGGTAATAGCAACTTTGAAATAAGATTCAGAGGTCCTGGTCAGAAGTGGGGCCTGATCCTGCTGGCTTCATAGGAAAATAGTCATTGCTTTAAAAGCTTTGCACGCACWGAGCCTTAAAAATTTAAAGAACAAAACAAGAAATTTGGTGAATCATATTTTCCATTATCTTGTTCATACTGGAGTTATTTGCTGTTATGCTAACTGGGTGCAAACTGATGACATTCAAATTCTGTTTAAGCTTACATTTCATCCAAGTGCTGATGTAATTGAGTCTCCAAGATGAAAAGCAAGGGGTAACCAGGTTCACAGAGTAGGTCATGAGTATCCTTGGAGGAAACCACTCCATGAGATTTAAATTACAGTTTCAAATACACTTTAAACTGGCTTGAGATAGCATGGCTTTCTAAAGAAGCAATCTGTCCTTCACTCAGCCCACACCCAGTCCTCTGCCTTCTGCCACAAAATTTACCACAAAAACTGCTCAAACAGCCAAGATGACAAAAAAAGACACAGTGGCCAGACAAAGCAGGGGTAGGGGTGAGCTGGGACCTGCTTTTTCAGTGGAAATACTAGAATAAACTAATTGTAGGTGAAACTTCAAAAGCACTGATTGACAACAGAAGTGCAGCTTGGACAAATTAAAATTTTAAAATTCGACTTGAACAAATTTCCATTTAGACTATGTTCAGCAAGTACATTTCTTATGCTTTCATATTCAGAAATACTATTGCTTATACTTTTATTTTAAATAGGAGCCCCAGATTTTAATTAACAAAAGCATGCATATAGCTGTATGCATGCCTGCTTCAGACCTCCAATTCCCTCAATATGTTTTTCTTCTACGCATCACCTAAGATATTAAAGTGCACAGAACTAGACCTGYGCCTCTGAACTTGGGTTATGAATAAATAAATGAGTCTCAGGTTGGAAATTTGGGATAAAACCATTGTTATACCGAGAGAAATACCTTCAGCACCTTAGTGCTCCTTTTTACTTTTCTTTACAACTTTCTTTCTTTTCTTTCTTCTTTTCTCCCCACCCATTGGCTCTTCCCCTGTACTTCAGGCACACTTTGAGACAGCAGATCTGGTGACTCACTTCTGCTCTATCCCCTTTTGGCTACCCTTGTACTCGCTGCTCAGCCTTGCACTCCTGTTGACCTGCTCCAGTTTCCCTCTGATCCTTGATGAGCTGATGCAGACTGCTGACATAGAACAAGAGAACAACACCTTTTCAACACCCCCTTTTTTTTTCCGGGGGGGATGTAGAAAAGAGGGAGAGAAAGTGTTATTTTTCTGCTAATTTAGTGTCCTGGGCCGTTTCTGACAACTGCGTGGATATCAGAGCCAAAGTAAGGGAAATGATAGAACGATAAAACAGGAGAAAAGTGGACAGTATTTAACATTTTATAGCGTTGAACAGTTAGAAATTAGCCCATCTCATCCAAACATGACATCAACTTGCACACTGCCTAGAGCAGGGACCATATTCTTTCAGTCAGGGATCACCTTTTATTGGTCTTCTTTCTCAGATTCCAGTGCTTTTATACAGTCATTAGGACTCCTAGGCACTGTGCTAATAAAGATAAGAGTTTAAGAGTTTGAATGTGCCTTCATATACTTTTTAAAAAATATTTATCTGCTGATTGGTACTTCAAAATCTGCATGTTRCAGATCATGTCTAGTCTGGGTTTAAATATCCAAACTGTTTTTTTAACAGGTATGATCCTGTAGGAACACCTGAATTCTAGCAGCATAGTAATTAAGCTTTTGAAACACCTTG
This sequence comes from Rhea americana, assembly GCF_003343005.1. Classification (NCBI taxonomy): domain Eukaryota; kingdom Metazoa; phylum Chordata; class Aves; order Rheiformes; family Rheidae; genus Rhea; species Rhea americana. The sequence continues at coordinate 2,451,769 of NW_028186579.1, forward strand.
AGCTTTCTCCTCCAATATATTTTATCTTGCATAATCATTTGCACTTGTTCAAAGTGAGTGCAAAGTGGGTGCAAAATGCTACTTCATCAGCTGCTAATGTTTTCAAAGGTGTAAATGACTATAAAAGCTGAATACTGTAGAAAAAAAAACAGGTGTCTTATCTTGGTTATTTGGGGAAAATCCATTGCACTTTTTTTTTTTTTTTTTTTTTTTTTTGTTTTTTTTAAAGCCCCTTTATAGACTGTAGTACCTCTTTCCTCTTCCAGTTTAAGAGGTTCTCTCTTGCTCCAGTTTTAATGGAAGGTATTGACTATGCCAGAGGGCACAGGAAAAACAAAGTAAAGGTAGGCTGCCCCGTAGGGTTGTATGATGTTTTGTATTTACTTACAATAACTGGGAATTGCTGAAAAAAGCTGCAGTATAGAGAAGAATCAAGACTTTCCACAGTGCATCTGTATGATAATTTTGTTTCTAAGCTTAGTGTCTAAAGCTTGGTGTTGTGAGGTAAAGGGAAAAGGAGTGCAGTACTGCTGTCTGCTAAAGCACATGGCCTATTTTCCCTTCTTTGTTATCTCTAACATTGGAAAAGCAGAGGTGGCTGCAGAACTGAAAGCTGACAGTTTGTGGCTTTCAGGTCCTGGCAACTGATAAACAAAGTAGTGTTGCTTGTTAGGGTTTTATTTTTTTCTTTGTTTGTTAACAAATCTGATATCAACACACAAGTGCATAATCCCATTTTTGCAGCATTTTTTTTGCACAACTAGACTGAAAAATCTTGGTTAGTTTAGCACATAAAASAGATAATAAGAATATACTGCTGTGGCTGGGTGGGCTCTGTGACCAGAACAGTGTTCCGACTTTATCCTCTGCTTCTATCTTACAGTACACCTGTGTTCTTATATGTTTCATGTTTATCATATTCACAGACCTATGCTGCTAATGTAAACTGCTTCCTATTACTAATTATTTATTTGTTCTCAATTTGTTAGGATCAAAGCATTTTAATATAATTCAAATTGTATTTGTGRAAATACAAGGAGATAATAATTATATACTCTGTTGATCATGACGAAAACATACCTACAGAAGTTATCTGGAAAAATCCTATGGAAAAAAAAAATCTTTGAACGTTGATGGTTAATCAGAAATTCTGAAGATTGGTAGAAAATAAACAAGTAGGATAGTTGGGGCTTAAGAGGATGGTTAAGCATTGAAACAGTTGCCCAGAAATGCTGTGAAATCTCAGGCCTTGAAAGTCTTTAAAACTTGGCTGGCTCCTTAGCAAGTTGATCTAACTTTRAAGCTGGCCTACTTTGACTGAGGTTTTGAACCAGATGACCAGAGGACCCTCCCAACCTAAACTGCTCCAATTCTATGATTTCTAAGATTTACATTACGTCTTAAGTCACAGGGTCATCTTTTGACTCAAAGGAGGGTAGTTCGAAAGCTTTAATATCYAGGTGATAATGATTCTTCAACGGTATGTGTTGAATGAGTAGCTAGGTGACTTTAGCAGATAGCAATGTGCTGACGTTTTGTGCTACTATATGTAGCTGGTGCGTTTTGGTGGTGGTGTCACACAAGAGGCTAAGGACTGAATGCAGTGAGCTGTATGTAATTCTGAAGTTAGACTGTTTCTTGCRTGTGAGTGGCTGACTGGCTGCTTCCCCATCTAGCCTAATTCTGTAAAAATTCTCACCTCACTTGTAACTTTCAGTGTTCCCTAGGACCGTAAGAAAGAAATTCTCTACATCTTCAAATTATTTATCCCAAATCATGTTACTTCATGAAGTATACATAATTATATAATAATTCATAAGCTAAGCAAAGGGAAAAATCATTAGTATTAGATCTGTTTGAAAAATACTTGTTGTGGAGAAACTAAAGCTGATATGCTGCATTTTTTTTGTAACAGCTGAATCAGTGTGTGGTTTAAAACATTATRTCCAAGAAAAATTAATTATTATAGTGATCTCTTGGACAACATGCTATTCACTACTGTTTTTGTATATTTTATCTCTCAGTGTCTGTACAACAGAAAAACCTCAAAACAGGTCAGCRTGAYGTGAAATTAGAATTCCAGAAAAGCRATCACAGGCATTTGAGCTACTTCAGATGCAGAGATATCTAAGAACAGACTACAGAACTTCTTATAGAGCTCCAAGATAAAATACATACTATATATTGCTCATTTATAACAGTAGTACATAAAAGSGCTAAGTCTACACCAGGACACTCCACACGTCCTACTCATAGCCTTGAACACTCTTTTGCAGATGCCCCGTACTGTTTTAATTGTCAGTATGCTTCCTGGCATGACTTTGATCCGTGCCAACTAGTAGTCTCCTTGGCAAGCTTCAAGGATCAGCATAGGCCAGGAACTGCACCCAACAGACAGTGACACATGGACCCACATTTTGGGGTGGGGGATAGCGTAGCTATAAGGAAAGTGAACTGTGCCTTGCCACTTGCCCTTAAGACCTTCAGTAGCCTTGAGGATCCTTCAGTAGAATAAAGTTAGACAAAATAGTTTGGATTTTGCTTTTTAAAATCATTTTGTACTTAAACTGTTCAGCATGAACCAAATATTCCTCTCATTTGTTCTGCTTTGAGGCCAGCTCTGTGCTACGGATGTCTGCCAGCATAGCTACATTAGTCTGCATACRAATAGATGTCATTCCTGACCAGAACAGCAATCCTAGAAGTATCAAATAGAGATACAGTTGTACTGTCAAATTATTCTTTAACAGTATAGCTTGTTAGTTTTATCAGAACAATGTACAGCTTTATAAACTGTCTATACTACGAGCTATATTAGAGTGCCAGGTTCCTATATCAATAGAGTTCAGCAGCTCAGGATACAGCCTTAGTCAGAGTATGATCCAAAGATTAAAATAATAAAACTGACCTACAAGGTAGCTTGCAGGTGAGCTCTGTTATGCCGCTATTCACCCCCTGACAGATTCAACAAGCAAACATTTATTATCCCCACAAGCTCTCATTGTACCTTTCTGCAGGCTTATTTCTCCCATACAAGCAGGAGCATGTTGTATGTTGACTCAATTGCTGGAGTGAAACTCTGTTTGAACTTTTTTCCAATCCAAATGTGAAAACATAACTAGCTGGAAATCTGGTTCTCAGTCTAAAGGAAAAGCAGCTGCAGTTATGCATTTTTTTTCAGTGACATGCCAAAAAGGTCTACAAAGACCTGTGTGGGAGAGGAACTGTAAAGTTTCCCATTTAATCATTAATAGGAACTGCTTTTGTTGGTGGCTAATACACCACTGAAAACAGCAGAGCAAATTTATTTTTGTACTTTGTGGACCAAATTCAGCTCTGGGGTAAGGAGGTTGAAATTCTACTGAAAACTGTAGGAATGGTGCCCACTTCTAGAGGTATTTTTTACTCTGACCATAGCGAGGGGAGGGAGAGAGAGAGAGAGAGAGAGAGTGAGAAAGAAATACATGTATTGCACAAACCTTAGCCCACAAGCAAGAATATCTTACTTAAGACCGAAAGTCAGTGTCCCCTTTGTTGAAGTTGATTAATCAAAGCATTATTCTTTGCCAAGGGCCACAACAAATCTTTCTCAGTATCTTTGACGTAAAGGACTTAGCAAGAAGGTCAGTGCTGATCAGTTTATTGGGCCATCTGATTCTCTACAYGCACTCCACAGTACCAGCCACCAGCCTGTTTTACGTCAGTGGCTTATAAATGCGGGCACTCATAAGGGAATCCAGTGCTCAAAATTTGGTGACCTTGCTGTGTGACTGTGTGTGTCCAGCTAGTAGGGACTAGAAAGTATAGAAATGCATATAGGTTATTTGACCACAAAGAGTATCAAAGATGTATTATATGTAGAGGTCTGTGGATGTGTGAGAAGATGCTAGCAAGGCATATTTATCAATCTCTGTTTCTAAAATCTCAGAAACACTTATTATAATCACACACCRCTTTCACTGAAGCAGCTCTAATAGACCAGTGAGATGTGTGAAACTTTGAGGAAATTTTGCTTCCTCACATGAACTGCTTAGCAGTAACATTCTTTACAGTAGAAGTTTTGTATCTGTAGTTCAGCAGCATTGAAGAGAATGTTAGAAGGGAGTTGGATCGCGGAGAAGAGAAGCATCTATCAGAGAAGAGAAGCTTCTAACACTCCTGAGCTGACAGCATGACTAAAGATGCTCCAATGTAAGTTAGCACATACTCTGTTTTAAGCAGTAACTTTGTAGCAAAAGAAAACCTCTTAGCTCCCACGGTATTTGACCCTTTGGTAATGCTCTCTGTTGCATAGCCCCTGTGGAAAGAGGTGTAGTGAAGTGGCATTAGAGTAGCCTTTCACAGCTGGAAGGTTTTCCTGTAGAAGGAACATCTGCTGCCCCTGTAGACTGCCCTGTAGAGCATCTGGAGCACCATCTGTTGAAGCTGTAGAGAAGTGTCAAGGATAATAGCTTTACTTTCCTCAGCTGTGTCCTTCTCCCCTGAAACACATGCATTTTCTTCTTGCATGAGTGTGGATCTAAATAGGTATRTTCAGGGACCTCAGGAATGGATCCAGCTGTTTTGAGTCTGCGTTTGCACACCTCCCAAGTGCTCATAGGATGATGCAATCCATCTTTAAATATCTTTAGCCTTTTCTGGGGAGAGGGGAAGTAATATGACATGGGACAGGATCAAGCACATGCAGTTAGGAGGTTCAGGACTGGGGCAGGATGTGACAACAACTGAGTCTTGGTCAATCATTGCACCTTCAATTTGCTGCTAGCATGTAGCAGCGGTAAAGAATGCCTGGTGTAACTGCAGGCCCTTGTCCTAGGACATTTTGATGGGAGGAGGAGGAAGTACACTTATGAAAGCAAGCTATTCTCAGACAAACAAGTTAATTACAGAAGAATACAATAGCACATGGTGTGAAGTAGAAACCTCATATTTTTATTTCACCCAGATTCTGGAGTATTTGGATCTAGTTTTTCATTCTTGCCAAACTCTAGTGTTTTAGATCTGTGAAAGGATAGCAGAGAGAGCCAGCTCTGAATGTGCAGCCTGGCTGGATTGCTGGAGGAAGGAGTGGCATATAATTCAGTAACAAAAACACTGTACTGGAGTTTCTCTTGAACTTGTTTTAGAGGAAGCATCGTTGTGCACAAAGATCTTGAGGGCAAGACTTCTCGTTTCGTTGTATTCTCTTTACATGTCTTTCTGGCCTCTGGGTGGCAGCACTGCTTAGGTGTATCTTTCAGTAGGTGTGTAGGTGGTAGGATAGGTTAGAAAGCTATTTCAGTTAATTGTTGGAATTCATTCTCATGCCAGCAAAGTGAAAAACTATGGGTGATTCTCCTTTCATATAAATTTTCTTTAAGGATTAAGTCTTCTCCTTTGTGTATAGATGAATGTGCAAAAAAAGAGTAAAATACTAGGGTTTCTGTGTAACTTACTAACACTTACTGCTTTTATAGTCTAAGTGTCTGATATTTATGCAGATTTTTATATTTCATAATGTATATATAAAAACATTTGTATGTTAAAATATATTTAACGTTTATGCAGATCATCTTACAGAATCAAATCACAGATCATTATATATACTCTATATACATAGACTATATAATGCATAGTCCTTCATGGGTTCTTTACATCTACAGTGTGATAAAATAGAATAAGTGTAAACATAAAATATGTTTTTAATCTATGAAAGTAAACAGAACCTTCTAGTGAGAGCTCTCAAAAGGCATGTACAGATGAAAATGCAGATGAACTTGGACCTTACTGTACCCACTCTTTTATCACCCTGCTTTTCTTTGACATAAGCCAAAAATAACATAACATTTTCCATGAGTCTGAAAGCAGAAATTTTTGCTGGAGTTATGATTCATTTATAGCCATAGTTAGATGGCAGGAAAGGCTGTCTGTGAGCCACATGCTCGATGAGTTGGTTTTCTATACAGGCATACATATGTTCATACATTCTCTATATAAAGGTACATTTGTAAACGTGTGTGGATAATGTGTGTACACACATACACCTATAATAACTGATGTAATACTTGTTTTGGCAGTGGACAGAGACAGGATAATGGAATGGCATTCTAGTTCTACCCCAGGGTTTAGTCTGTTAGAGTAGACAATTCATCCATGTAATTAAAGTGCAAGTATTTGGACCTGGAGGAATGTAYTGAATGGATCCTCCATTCCTGTTGCTTCCCCTTCATTTAGCAGTCCTGATTGTCAGCAGTGATCCTGTTGGACCTCAAGTCCTAAAGGACAAATCCACTGTGGAATTGCTGCTAATAGCAGCAGTTGGCTTGATTCAAGCCAATGAACACAGAGATTATAAGGCTAGAATAAGAGAGAAATAATGATATAATGTGCCATTTTTGTGTTCCCCAAACCAAGATCTCCAGCCGTGCTCTGCACAGACCAACTAAAAGTGACCATGAGAAAAGTATAGCTTGGGTTAGAAGATACTTATCTCTAAATCGGTAAGATAAGTAAATCATTTTATTCACAAGAAAAAAATCACTTCATTTAATCTGGTGAAAAAAATACATTTTGAAGACTGCAGAATACTAGATTTTTCTTTTTTCTGTGGTTCAGTCTTCACAGGTGAACTGCATTTCCCATAATATACTATGTCTGTAGGGCTTCTGTGATCCACTCTCTTCAGTTCAGCTAAAGGGAGGACTTTGAAGGTCACTAGAGGTGAAATGTAGTATGGAGCCAGCCCATAGAGGAGAACAGGAAGACATCCAACCTATAGTTTTCCATGATTCATTGTGGCATCTCAGTCAGGCACAAATTATTTCTGAACTGACCCCAAATAAATTGTTGCTTCTTGACAGCTGAAGTATTTTTGACTTGTATTCACTTAAAACCAAATATGTTGTTAAAATTTTCCCAGTGGACAGTCAAAAACATAATATTCCCCATAAAAAAAAAATAATAATTTAAATGGAAACCTGAGTGGCTTGCCCTGACTCTAGGGTAATGCCATTCTCCATCTATTCTATCCAGTTCTTTTTGCATGGCATATTTAAATTTCTGAATTTTTAACTAATAGAAAGCGTATTAAAATAATTCTAGAAGAGATTAAAGGATTTTTTTTTCATTGGTCATACCTTTCTAATCCTTTTTAGGTCATCTTTACTTCCTTCTCACATGGCAGCAACTGGTTTTTTGATTATATTTTAAAGGCATGACAAACGTGCTGATGAGGACACAAGTCTCCTAATATATACTTTTACCATGACATTTTTTTTTTCTCCAGATTTCTCTGTTATGCAGTCTGTAGGCCAAACTGTGTATCTTTTGTTCACAGTATTGAGCACATACTAAAAGAAACATTCTTAAGATTTAGTGACGTTGCTCCTGTAAGTAACAGCCATCAACAGAGGAAAAAGTATAGCTTCTTAAACTGCTCTTTCCTGGTTTTTGGTCCTTTATTAACTGAAATCTTAGTACAAATCCTGAATGGCGAATGCTTGCTTTCACCCTTGAAGGGTGAAGCTGACTCCTTGAGCCAAGGCACACATTTCTCTCTTCAAAAATGGCTCAAGTTGATTAAACCTTTTGTTTCTCTATTTTTAGAGTGGTTACAAAATTAGGAGTTTCTTGTAATTTCAATTTTCTTTTTCTAAAGACCACCTCTGGCATCAAATCTCTGCTTTTAAAAGAATTTCAATTGTTATAGTTTGGCAAACCTTGAGCAGGTCTGTTTGGACACAAATAGCTTTTATTTTCAACAAGGAAATGAGCTGAAGTAAGATGAATATAAATAAATTCATATATAAAAATAGAGCTATTGTTGGTCTGCGTCTGGATAATACTCTCATTTGGACACTTAATCTCTGGCTGGTTTTTGATGGCTCACATGTTTGAACTACCTCAGGGTAAAAAAGACCAAGCACCCAGATCATTTGAATGCTTAAACCTCTGCTTGATTCTTTGAAAAATAGGTCACTTTTTCTTTTTTTGTGAAGAGGCACCCCAGATTGTTGATCTCAAACAGAGAAAGACAACCTTGCTGCAGGCAGGCGAGAAGGGCTCAGACCCCAGGAGGGATAAGATTGGGGCACTGCCTTGTGCTCAATGTTTCTTTTTGGGAGGGTTCAAGTAGCTAGATGCTGAACAGACCTGTATGAGATGTGTCTCCTTGTTCAAAAGCTGCTTTTGCTCCCACATGCAGGCTCCTAACCCTTGTTAACTGTATAGAAAACTGAGACATCTAAAGAATATGGGTGCTGCAGGGAGGTAGGCACCATGCCTTTCTATTTTATTTGAATCTGGCCATAAATGACTTTGGAACATAGACTGATCTGATTTGCGCTCTTCACTTCCAAGAAAATCCCAGTCATGAAGAAAAATTTGCAGAGTTAAGCTCAAAATGTGGCAGTGAAGGTATGCAGACTGGCACAGGTATCACTAAATTTTTGCCTTGATAAGATTTGCTGATGAAATCTTGTCTCTTAAAATCTGAAGATTCCTTACAAAGGTTTCTTTCTATAACTAGCAACACTTTTCCTAAAGAAGGAAAGAGGGAAAATTAAGAGAGGAAAAAGACTGTCCCTTTTAAAACATACTTATGTTAGTGACGTGTAAATCAAGGGGGTGATAATTTCAGGGTCTTCAGAAAAGGCTTGGTGGCTGGTATCTGTTACTTCCCATGGCCCTGATGCAGCTTTTACAGAAGTCAATAGGAGTTTTCACTCTGTCCTTCAAAGGCTGTTTGGGCTGGGCCCAAAGTGAGCAATAGCCAGGGGAAATGCTACAAATGGTGAAATTCCTCAAAAAAGAAAAGGTCATACAGCTGCTTATGGGCACTAATGAGAATGCCCTACATTATCACAGCATAAATTTAAGCAATGTTTTTGTGCCTGCAACTTATATATTTAAAAATACTGAGCTTCCTGGATTTTCAAATTCATCGTGAGTCAAGATTAGAGCAAATAGCTTTCAGAAAACCTTTGCTTCCCTCAGCTGCAAACGGGTTTGAGGGTGAACCCTGGCCGTCAGAGCAGAGGTGGCTCGGAGCTGCCATCGCTGTAGCGCGCGTGCGTGCTGCACTGTCATCTCCCGCTGTCAGACCTCCTCTTGGTACGGTGTTGCCAAAATGCTGCTTTCCCTTCAACGCACGTTCAGCAAGCTCAGCGGGAGTGCGGTTCGCGTGGTCTGGCCCTGCCACCATACTTCTGAAACTGGTGGCCTTTCTTCTTCATGGCGTTGGACAATATGCCCTCAGAAAGGGTGCATGCGGGGGGGAAAGTCAGCAAATGTCTTCAGAGGGGCTTTGTGTGAGGGCCCGCGTTCCCCTCGCTCAGACTCGCACAAAAGGGCACTCACGTCGCTCAGAAAGGAAAGTGACCTTCTGATCCGGAGCTACGGCCAAAAAAATAAATGAGCGCTCACCCCTAGGCAGTCCCTCTGCGGGTGCTAAGCGAACCTCCGCTCTGTCCTTTCTGTAAGGCTTATTTATAGATAGCCTTATTTGTTTGTATTGTCAAGAAGCAATAATTCCTAGATTATTTCTTAAGTGTCTGGAGAATAAAGATCAAATACTGCCAAGTGTACACATGACAGATAAATGAGTACAACACCAGAATCCTCCTTTGTCATGGAAATTGTGTTGGTTTCCTGTTAAGAAAATGAAAAGCAGATGTTTAAAAAAAACTTAGCCAGTTGTGTGCATACTTATGCTGCACTGGGACAGCTTGGATTATAAAATGGTGGGGAGGAAGGGTGTTTTTAATTTTACTTTAAAAAGAAAGAAAGAAAGTAAAAAATAAAGCTGCCATTCAGAGGTTTCTGGTAAATTAGAATCTGTCACCTTTGACTGGTTTATATGATAGGGAAATATTACAGAGGGTCCTTTACAAATGAGAGCACTCCCAGTGATGCTGCAAATGCAGGTATTTTTCTCTCCCTACCGCGTGCTTTTGTCACGAACAAGAACTTTGGTCGGTCAGAGCTATTTCTTTCCCTTGGATTACCTCTAGCTGGCAGCCTAGCCTTATGATTCCACATCGGCTTCTTTAGAGATGAATCGGTCGTGACTTTCTTCGTAATGTCATTTCAAGGCGCGAGGCAGGGAGAGGGACGGAATTAAAGCCTTCGAGCAGAGGAGAACAGATTGGTAATTTCAGGATGCCTCTGCAGTGGAAAGATTCCTGACGAGTAAGAGAATACTTGAAACTACTTTCTGAATGGACTCTCTTCAGACCCTGTCCTCTCCCCACCCTTCCTAAGCCTTTTCTGGGTTGACGAGAGAGCGAAAGAGCAGGCGATTAAGTGATAGGGAGGGTGTTATAGGAAAAGGCAGTGTGAAAATATGTGATAATTTATAATGCTGCTCGCTCGCGTGGTTCCATGAAACACACACCGCCCTTTTGTGAGAGCACAAAACTATGCGAGATTTAGGATATGCCAACCATGGTGGAAAAGGTCTGACTTTTTTTTTTTCCATTTTTCAAATGACTCTCCTAATTCCTGGTTGGTCTGCAGACTTTTTAATGACCTGTTGCTGCAGTGCYGCTTCCTGTTTGTACAATATGTTGACATATTTGAAATTTGAAAGGCTGCCCTGTTTTCCCTGTAATTGATATTTAATATACATGTATTATACATATATATATATAYACACATTATATATATGCATATACATATATGCATGCACACACATTCACRCGCTCTTGAGAGGAAACGGGCAGGGTGAGGCAGGCTTCAGCATTAGCCATTAGAGCCATTGCCAAGCGGGGGGACCGAGTTCCCCGGTTCTGTACTGCTTCCAGGGAAGTCGCCCAGAGACATAGAAATGGCAACTTTGAATGAGTGGGGAGAAGCCAGGAGGGCGCAGAGAGAGGCAGGTCAGAGCCTTTCCCGAGCGCTCCACCAGTCGTTCAGGAGCACCAGTGCTGCAATCTGCTTTCTAAGTAACCTGGCGCTTTGTTATGACATTCCAGTTTGCAGTGTATGAATTTACTTTGGCCATCATGTTGTGACTACTCCTGGTCCTTATTACGCAAGCAGAACCCGTACTGCAGTCGGTTGCTGAGTAGTCCCAGTGAAGGCGTGTGTACACGCTCACTTGGGAGCTTAAATTTTTATTTCTGTATAAGCAGTTAAGTGTGTTAGGGCTGARTGTTCTGGAGTTGGAGTGGATGTGAAATACAGACACATTTCTGACTTGCACACAAATAACTGACATTTTCCAGAGTGTTTCAAAGTTGAAAATGTTCATTTTTTACTTGACAAATTCTCATGCTGTTATTTTTGTTTTTGTCTGTCCTTTGTCTTATTTTTCCCTTTTTTCTTTTCTGTCTCCATAATTCACAGCTAGTTACAGGTTACTTTAATACTGTTGTTGAAGTCACTTAAATTCATAGGGCACTGTTGKGAGATGAATATGTGAGATAAAGATTTTGACATCACATAGAGCCAGCTCTCCTCTGAAATACAATATAAACTCTTTTACTTGCCCTAGGCAATATATTTYTTTGTGTGTATGTGCAAGGATGGGTCAGCTAAGCATGCAAATTCTTTCCAATTCTGCTTCTTCTCTTCCTCACTAGTCCTATGTCTTTAATCCATACAGTGAGGACAGGCAAGTTCCAGAGTCCTGGATACAATTAAAAGGTCACATCCTTTTTTAGTTGTTGCTATTCCATTTCTAACCTCAGGATTGCAGGGAAGCACAAGTCTCAGTGTTCAGGGGTTATTTTTTTGATGAATGTCCAGCAATATTTATCTTGATCATCTGATGCTTTGCTGTCTGCCAAACTGTGTTGAAAAAGAAAGTGTCTTCAGGATATGTTTCTTTGTTAGAATTACACTCAGAATAAAAATATTTCATGATTCACCTTGGGACTTTTTTGTTTTCACATYCACCCCTGTTAGAAATTGGGGAAAAGATGTATGAAAATGTGTAGGCTATTACTTATGCTACCTGGTGCCTGATGTGAAATGATGTTGGGAGCATATGGAATAAATGACTCGTCTAAGGGCCTAAGCTCGTTCGTTGGACTAGACTTGTTTTTGCAGGTGGTGTCATAAGATCCCCTTGATGACAGTTGCTTCAGAGAAGTAAACTGGAGAAGCTCAGAATTCATTCTCTCACCCCAAGTAGTATATGTCTGTTCATGTCATATTTAAGGCACATTGAGACAATAAAACAATCTCTTTCTCTGTTGATTACTGCTCTGCACTGTGTCTGTAACTGATGTCCTTGGAGCTAAAAGTGTTCTAATTAGTTTGGCACATCTTATAACAGCAAAATTGTTAGAAGGATGCAGTTTTTGTGTGTTGCTGGTTCAYTTCACACAGACAAAATCACCAGTCACAGCCATGAGTCTTCCAGCGTAGGAAGAAGAGATGGGTTTCCCATTGGACTCTTGTTGTGTTYCTTGGTGGATTGGAGAGTTCATTAGTGAGGAGCTTAGCCTCTCTTGCAGTGACTTGATGGCTGTTTTAGTCTTTCCCTCAATGATTTAACCGAGCATGGAATTGATGATTCTGCGTGGGGAAGATTATAAAATTTTAAGTCCCCCAAATGTGACATTCTACCACATCTAAATATGACCAAAATCTTTTAGTACCTACTAAAGTCTTGTTTTTTAAAGTCTTGCTGTAGAAATATTTACCTATGGAAAAAATTACTTGTATGTGAGAAACATTTTTCCTCTGGTTGAACAAAATTACTGGAAAAAATAAATTCCTCACATCAAAGAAAACAACAGAAGTAAACTTTTTTTTTCCCTCTAGTAGAAAAATAAAGGCTGTGTTAAAATATTAAGAAAAATAATACTCCTTTTAAAAGGAATTTGGGTAAATTCGAGTTTTAAATGATTCCCCRTGAGTTATAAAGTGTTTTCTTTGTCAAAGCATTTTTTTTTTCCTGTTGTTTGCTGCAGTGAACAGGCGCTGGAGCTCGGGCACGCTGCAGAGGTGGAGAAGCTGACACAGTCCTCTCGGCACCTCTGCCTTGCCCCGCACGAAGYGGGGAGAGCTGCCAGACGCCGTGTGGGACCCAGCCGTGCAAACTGGGTGTCTTCTGTGCTATTAGCCAAAAATCCGTGCTAATTTAGACGCAGGCAAACACTAGAAATCGTTGTTACTTGTCACCGTCGCCAGAGCCTGCGATTAATTCCTTGACAAGAAGGTGGCGCTGGCACTCCGAGTTTGGGACTTCTAGCAGTTTGGTGGCTTCAGATCCACAAGGGTACCTTTTAAACAACTTCTACAGGCTGCATCAAGTGAAAAACAACTTCCCTGCAGCTGTTCTATGCTGTGATGTTTTTGTTTTGTTCTGTTTTTTTTTTCTTTCTTTCTTTTCCCGATAACGCTTGGCACTTAGGAACCCCTCTCCTTTGCAAAAAGGGTCCTGTCTTCTCCTCGCCGTGAAATGCTGCCTCGGCTAGTTCACTTCTCACACGGCCTCCGTTGTGTCCCACGATGAACCAGCCTGGTGAAGCTTTTGGTTACAATGAGCTGCTTTGTGAGAGGCGCATGTGGCTTTGGTGGTGACCCCGGTGCAGTGGTTCCCTCCGGCAGAGAGCAGGGCACAGGGCTGTGGCCAGGGGACCCCTGTGCTGGTATCAGCACTTGGCTGCTTAGTTTTGCTGATTAATGAGCTCAGTGTGTAACTCTGAACATCGCTTTGTTACCAGACCCGTTTTTTTTGTGCCCATCTCCTGCTGCTTTGTGTTTGAACTGATGTGTTAGGCACAGGTATATCAAGCTAAAGTGCCCCTTCTTTTCTAGGCTGCCTATTTGATAGRTATTGATGAGTTGGATTCACTTTACTCTTGAACTTTAAAGCATAAAAATTCAGAGTCCCTTTCTCCCCTACCATCTTAGTTGTTTGTAAGCAATAGTTTTGGAKAGTATTGTCCGTGTTTCCAGGGCAAATGATTGGGTTCTTTTTTTCTGTATGCCTTAGGTATATGTGGTATATTTCAAATTAACAAAATCTCTGCTTTCTCTTTCAAGGAGCCCTAGTGTGTCGAGGATTTCTCCTTCTAAGATTATTGTTTGTGTACTCTACCACAAATATTGACTGTTTTTCATGCACTGTAAATGAAATGATGAGGAAATAGAACATGAAAGAGTTAAAGTCTATTGTCAGATATGTATGCATACATATCTGTTTTTTTCTAAGTAAACTTTTCTGTAATTTAATTGGAGCATTGAAAATTCAAGTTCATTTTAAATCCTAGATTTGTTTTACAAACGCAGTCATTTAATAATAATTTAAAGTGCTGTCTTATTCACAAATTAGTCTCTACTACCTAATCCACATTAATTTCTCTTTTAACTAAGTGGGGGAGGGGTGGGAGAACTGGGGAAAAGACGACGTTTTATGACCTCAAAGCTGCATTTTGCAGTTCAGCCAAGCACTTCCTGACAGTACAATGGTTACCTTAGTATGCAATTTGTGCAAAACAAGTGGATGATTTTCTTCATAAGTGTTAAGTACAAAAGACTACTCCATGATGCCATCTAATTGCTTAATCCCCAAGGAGTTCTTCAGGCATTTATTTAACACTAATTACATGTGTAAATGTTCTTAATTTACAGCGTGTGAAAGTTGCAGTGAATGCACAGAACAGAGGATGTCAAAGTGACATTTCATGGAAAGATGCAGCTAAGGCAGTGTTAAGTTACTTTTAAATAGGACTGATCATTTATTAAAGTTCAGAGCTCATCAGAGCATGAACAAGTATATGACGACTTCTTATTGTTCGCAAGTAACTTGTGGAGGCAAGTCACCCCTCTAAAATTTCTGCACTCTAGCTTAGTACACTGCAGGAAATGATGAACTAGAGAGGAAGAAAAAAAAAAAAAGCAAGGCAAAGGATTCAACTCAAGGCAAAGAACTTGGCAGCCATCGCACAAAGCCTGCTTGGGCTCTTAATTAGTGCTCATATTGTGATAGAGTCATGGAGTGGACCCAGCCACTGCACAGAGCTCTAGTTGGGGAGGGTCCCTGCCCTAGAGCTCAAACTGCTTCAGCACGTGCAGCATGGGAACAAATCAGTCTTGCAGGGTGCAGTATGTCCTTAAAGATCCCAGGACAGGCAAGTGGCAGAACTTGGAAAGGAGCTTAGAGCCCTGWTGCCCAGCGCTCTGTCAACTGTTTCCTACTAGTGGAGTCAAAGTTTTGATCCTCCTAGTAATCTTGGATATCACTGCAGAACTGCACATAGGAACAGAAATAACAGCTGTCATCTGAGCTCTCAGAGAAACTCTGAAGTCACAGGTTCTCTCWGTACTGAATTTCACAGGGCAAAGTAACTCAGGAAATCATACAATAACGAAAATTATACTTTTTGCTACATGATTATATGCTCTAGAAACATGTTTGCGCAYGAGTCCTATTTTGTGGTGCAAACTTTTTGAGCATACAGGAGTCCTTTGAAGAGGAAAAAACTGATGTTTTATGGTATTTGTTAACAGGAGCAGCGCTCAGGAAGACTATGTTCAATTCTAATTCATATATGCCTTTACCCTGGGTAAGATATACAAGCTCCAGGACTTCTCTGATTCTTCAGTGGATACTAATACTGATACTTAGGTATTAGCATTTTCAGAGAGGGAGTAATTCCCACAAGGACTAGCCCATGACGGTTCCTGTGGAGAGGAAATCCAGGTAGAATTTAATAGGATGAGTGTGAAAGACAAAGGCTTGTGAGTGAATTTCATTAGCTTTTCTGCATGTTGTCTTGCACYCTTATTAGCTGCAGGGAAAATACTGATTGAATATTATGTGTAGAGACTACTGACTGAATATTCATTCTCTTTATTCTGAAAACTAGATAGGTATTCATGCAATTAAGACACCTTTTTCAAGAAGGTTAATCTTGATTATCCTCAGACCAATGAGAAATAGCATGTGGTCATCTCTTCTCCAGCTCCACAGGTTGTGAAAGTTTTACTTTCAGATGTGGGAGAAGCAGAGTTTAATTGTCTGATTTAGCGCAGATTTCCAGGGTACTGACCAGATCTGCAAAAGGAGCTAAGCAGTCTGTAACCTGTGTCTAGGTTTTTTGCTACATAATAGAATCCATAACATAGAATTTGGTGTCTATAATGCAGAGAGAGACTTAGATGCATCAGAACGGGATCTAGCAGTATTAAGGTACGGGGGGAGGAGTAATATACAGTTTCCGGTAGGACACGCTGAAGAGAAGCATGTGTTTCAAATTTTGCCCCTCTTCTGAACTTAGAACTGAACATTAAAGTGTTTTTTCAGCCATTCACAAATGAGAAGCATGTCAAAAATTGAACAGAAGAGTTCATCAAACATATCTGAATGCCAAAACCATAAATTAACGTGTATGTGAATCCTGGTCCAGGATTCAAGCCAATTCTTTTGCTAGAATGAATGTCTTCATCTATCCCTAGGTAAAACTTTGCTGAGCAGAGCTGGAGACAATTGACTATGCAAGATCAGGAAAACCTAAGCTCAGCTCTTATGCATCTGTCCTGGGCTCACTGTGATTAACAGAAAGAGTCCATTGATTTCAGCATGTGCTTTTTGTCTCTAGGGAAAAGTGGTCATGATAGAAATCATCTTCTACTCATGTGGTGTAATTTCCTCCTCCTTCCATTGTGAGAGACCAAAAACTGAAAGGGATATGGATAGACCAATTTAGTTTAAAATATAACAGAAGAGAATGGCCACAAATCTTTATGCCCTCTGCRCTAAACTGAGTTGGAAGGCTTTCGTGCTCTGTGAAGGGTTAGTTTGTCTCTTTGCTAGCTGCTTGCCTTCTGGCAGGAGTGGAGTGTACTGAGCTCAGCGTTATCCACAGCTTCCGGAGTAACGAGACCGCAGAGGGAAAAGCCCACATCTCACATAGTGAACTGTGCAGCCTGCACTGAGGAAGCCCCATAGGTGTGAATTCCAGATAAGAGTAGAAGCCAATGCCTCCTACGAGGCAGGCCCTGAAAATGGTAGGCGAAAATGGCAAATTTCTAGGGAAGGCCGCAGTAGCAGGAAGACAGAGAAGAGACAGTTTTGTGGCACTGAGAGAAAAGAAAAAGGTCAAAAAATTCTAGCTGCCTTCAAGCTAGGCTGGCTATGGATGAACACATTCACTGTGACCCGYGAGCAAAGGAAGCAGTGCTGAGGAGCATCAGGACGCAATAGTCATAGAGTTTAGGTGAAGTCCATTTGGGTGCTATGTTTAAACTGCTTAAGCAAGTACTACCCAAACTCTTARCAGAGACCAAATTCCCATTTTTATTTCAAAAGTTCACTTTTGAATTCTAGTTCAAATGGTCACTGCAGCTGACACCTCAGGGAGATTGTCCATCTCCTTGCGCAGTATAGGTGTGYGATATTTGGTAGCAGATAGTATTGGGTTTAGTTCTTGGTTCAKAAAGGAATGTGACTTGTCTCTAAAAAGTGGCAAGGCACGGTGGTGTTCCTGAAGAAAGAGGACCTCACTCTTCCACCAGGGAGTTACCAAGCATGTTAGAGGGGACAGGGACCAGACACTGCAGTGCGGAAGAGTCGCAGCATGGGCCTGGACGGCTGTGTCCCAAAGASAGACTGCAGTGAAGGACAAGGACCAGGCTGACCTCGGAGGGGATGAAGAGGACATGGCTAGGAACCAGCAGGAACTGGGCACTGTCCTTGTTCAGGAAATAACAGGGCTACATCTAAGCGAGCACCAGTGCCTGAAGGCCCCACCTGAATGGACATAGCACTTGAGGAAAGATGTGTATGTAAAACCCTCTTTTTCTGTTCTATGTATTTGGAAGGGATTCTGCTTAAAGATTTAACTTTCTAGTTTTTATTCTAATAAAATCTGTCTGGTTTTTGAGCTCAGTCTTTCAGTCTTTTTGAGGAAGCTACCTACAAGAGAGAACCTGGGTAGATTCAGCTCGTAACTGGATGGCCTTATGTGTTGTTGTAAGCTGTTATAAAAATTAATAGAATATGCCTTTTTTCGTTGTGCTCCAAAGTGTTTATTGTGTGAAACCAAACCTTTTGAAACCAGAGACCCATAAAAATGGATYCTACAATTAAAATAAAAAATGTCAGTGTAAAAACAAGACACTTTTAGTAAGGACGAATCCATACCTCAGCTAGGGTATTTATAACCCAAGCAGTATGGAGAATCTTAAAGAAATTGGCATTGTCCGAACTGAATGGAAAGCAAAACATAAAAAGCAGACAGTTTGTTGTTGGAATGCTGATTGTTTTAATTCCTCTTCCTTATAAAAAGCTTTGCCATTAGTGATATAAGCAAACCATCCATCTTGTTATTTGAGTACCTTATTAAGAACTGTTCCTATTGATTGGACTGGGGTTATGCCTGAGGCAAAATAATATTCAAGACAAGAAGAAATAACTGAACTCATGCTATTAATAGTTTCTAAAATTTCATCGTTACAGTGTATATGCTCTTATAATGACACCACTGACACCCTTTAAATGTCTCCAGTAAAATGTGATATGAGCTTTTAACTTTCCCCAAATGAACATCTGAATGAAACTCTGATGTAGGAACTTAAAAAAATAARAGTGTGTTGAGGGGGCAGGCTCAAAAGAGAAGCCTTTGTTCATCCTTGATTTTATTGTTAGCGGACCAGATTCTGAAGTGGACACAGTTTTTACAGAGATAATTGCTGTTCATTTTGTGAGAGCTTTTCCTAAGCCAGTGTTTAAGCAACAGGCTCCTTCAAAATAGCTGGGTACAGTACAGGTGTGCACATTTAACCTGGAGGGAGGACTGAGGAGGAGAAGGGCAAMTGCAGCAGCTCTCTTCTCCCTTTTCCTTCCCCCACACCTTGCCCYCCTGCTTGCCCAAGAGGAAAAAGAATCAGATTTCAGATGCTAGGAAGTCACACTTGCCCTGTTTGTTCTCTGATATAGGCCAATAAACAGAGACATTCAGTCTGTAAACAAGTCAACCTTACAAAGTGACTGAAAGATAACAGTCCTGCATCTAAGAGTGGGAGAGGAGGGAGGGAGCAGGGGGGAGGAATGATAGAAAGGCTGCAATAAAAACAGGAAGGTCTCTGTTGGTCCTCTTGAAGTTAGTGGTTAAAACATCAAAGCATGATTCTTTTTTTTTTCCAACCAGACTGCTGCGTCACTTTATAATTCTTCATAAAGTAACCATGCAGCCACTAACATACTGCAACTGCTAGTGTGAGCTGTGCTTTGATTTATAGAAACTGTATCCAGCTTCAGGCATGTTAAGTTAAGGAATCTCTTGTATGTTTACTTGGCATGCTGTGTGCCATTGAAGAAACTATAACTTTTCAGAGCTGCTAATTACAAGCTGTTCAGGATTTTTTCCCTTTCATTTAAAAARGAGAAGTCACAAACAAATTGCAGTCTCTCGCACTCTCTTTCTCTCTCTCCCAAAGAACCTCAATCATTTCCCCAGACCCTGAAGTCTTTTTTAATGCTTCTCAGAATTTCCTACCTTGAAACTTTAAGTGAAAACCAAGATGGCCTTGGAAAGGAAGGGAAAACAACTGCACCATATATACCAAAGTGAAAATGTACATATACTCAGCTCGGTTCTAAGAAATATAAATTATTCAACAGCTACAGTTAGTAGAGATATTTGTAAAGTTTTAAGCCAGCAGAGTGCATCAGTCCCCTTAGATGGGGGGGAAGGGTATTTTGTTCACTGAAAATAAGAGATCCAGGGAGTTGCACAGAGCTCTTGTCTGCCCTTGGAAAAGCAGCCAAATAAAGATAGGTGAGGAAAAAAGCAAACAAGGGCAGGAACGTTTAAAGTAGGAAAAGGCACAGCGTTTTTCTCGGAAGGGGAATTGTGAACTTTCACGGAAACAGTGTTAGAAGCTTTCTCTCATGTACTGTACAGACAAACCAGCCTGATTTATTATTACTCGAAAGCTGACTTGCACTGAACAGCATATGTTTTTAGCTTTAGTGGAGGAAGGAGAGCCTTTTATTTGCTGAGCTGATAGCAGTAGCAACTCTAGAAAGAGCTTTAGGCGCTGGAGAGCAGTGGGATCAGCGCTGCTCTT
Organism: Rhea americana; assembly: GCF_003343005.1. Lineage (NCBI taxonomy): Eukaryota > Metazoa > Chordata > Aves > Rheiformes > Rheidae > Rhea > Rhea americana. The sequence goes on from NW_028186579.1 coordinate 2,471,776, forward strand.
TGGCCTTTGTTGGAGCAATATGCTTTGGGGTCAGAGGCTAGACTTCTAGCAGTTTTCCTCTGGGAAACAGCCGTTTTCCCATTCCCCTGTGGCTGTAGTCGTGAGGAGGGGTGGAAGCAAATGTGGGGTTAGATGGTTGGTGCTGATGTGCTCCACTACTAGGCACAATAGGTAAAATTTTGCAGCTAGATGATGACTTAGATTTCCTCCACCTTTGATATAGGATTTTAGCTTGGATCCTTTCCTACAAAGAGGAGACCCCTCAGACCTAACAGACACGCTCGGCAGTGGTGAAGCTGTGGCATAGATTTGAAATGGAGGTCAGCAGAGCAGAGCTCATTTAGGGAGTGTACTTTCTGTGGGCTTCCATTTACAAGTAGAATTTGAACAGGCACGAATTGTGTCCACAGAGTGATCTGCATGCTTCTTTCTTCCTGTACTTCCTAATGATGTACACACAGCCAAGTATTCAGATAGATAACTAGCATGATTTTTACAAGCAATTTGTAAAATCTTTTTTTTTTTTCTTTTTTTTTTTTCTTTTCAGGAGCACTTCTTTGTAGAAGTCCTATATATTGCTACTGAAGTGAAAATTTTCTCCTCGTAGATTTTAACAACTGAAAAGATAAGTGGAAGGTAACTTAAACTTACACATCAGTTCAGATGGTCCTGCATCTATATGAAGGGTTGATACTCATTTCAAAGGCATGTCTACTGTATATAATACTACTCATTCTAAAAATACATAGCTGTTCCATATAGTACCACTAAATAGTGATCAGCTATAATAATATAGATGGGTGCATGTCTGTCTTTAGCACCAGATGTATCAACATGCCTACAAAATGATTAAAGACACTTATGAGTAGTAATGTACTAAAACAAAAAGCTGCAATCACACTATGTCCAAATTTCCACTCATATCAGCTTAAACTGATATTTTTGCTTCTAACTAGTGGGATACGTGCCCAAAGCACTACACAGGCACTTATAGGTGAATGTGCACCCACCCACACAACAAACATATTTAAAAATTAAGATAAGTATGTGTAGGATAAAAGAGCATATGGGGAATGTCAAAAGGCTTAAATATTATTCAAAAAAGGGAAATTAAGAATTTTAAAGAAATTCTTTAAATTTCCTTTATATGCACAGGTATGTGCACAGAGCTTTCTCTATTTTTCCTTGGATATATTGGTTGAAGTATGCTAGTCCAAACTGGTTTGTGTTACTGATATACCAAAGGTATATGAGCACTTTTTGCAGGTTGGAAAGACAATGGAAAAGCAGCAGATCTCTCCTTTCTRTTTTGCCTGCATGCCTCCATCTCCTCCATATTAATGTTTCTAGATATTCGTATTTCCATTTCTGAAGTCCCTTTCATATTTTTACAACCTTTTGCAAAAATATCACAATCTTAGTTGCATCCAAATCAATGTAAAACGTTCATTAGCACAATAAAGAGAAGAACTTGTTGCTGACCAGTCCAGTGACAGGAACCCTTTGAATCTTGAGAGATCAAGGAAAATCTCAGGCTTTGGAACACATACATGCAGTTATCTTTTGGGACCTTATTCAGACCATATCATTGCCTAAAGGGGCTAGTGGAAAATGAGAACTGGGGTTGCTTGGCAATTTAGAGTTTTTTCCTCTATAGAGATTTGCTGTCTGCATGAAAAACTTGAGTGAATAGTGAAACATAGTATTCACATACATCCATCAGATAAAAGCCACAAAGTTACTTCAAAGAAATTAGTACATCTTTTTATTTGCTTTTCATGCACATTCATATGCATGACGTTGTGTTTGGAAGACTGTCCATGACAGGGAAATTCCAGAATGCCTGCATGAATAAATATGAGCAAATGTTCATCAGATGTTCATACCACAAGTGCCTTGCTCACTTCTTTTGCCTGTTTTTGAAAGTTTGTTATCCATTTGGAGCTGACACAATACTGTGTGAATTTGAGGATTTGTTAATAAACCCTGGAGTACAGGTTGCAAGTTTTGTTTTTGTTTTTTTTTGTTTGTTTGTTTGTTTGTTTTTTTAATGAAAAATACACATTCCAAAATATACTTCTGGGAAATGTTCTTAGAAATTTCATGAATAATAAATGTATTGATTTTTTTCACTAAGTTTGTTCATGAATTGAAAAGTCTGTTTGCTGCTGGTCTTTCGTACCTCTATGTTGAATCAAAATTAGCTACAAGAATTAAAAGCTGACGTGACTATACCAGAAGCCTCAGAAATCTGCCATATTTCACGTAGCTAGGATCCTATGATCCATTTTCTTTCTATATGGCAGCTTAGTCTTTTAATTCTCCTGAGGTAGATGGTTGACTCCCATGAAAATTATCTTCAGGAGGGACTGTTAGTTGTGAAAGTAAATGGTGCTAAGTCAAATGATCCAAATCTTATGTGCTACAGTTTCTCTAAAAGTATGGATGCTATCAAAACCATTGAAATCAATAAGGGCCTTTCCAGTGACTTAAGCCACTGTAGTTCAGGCTACACAGACTTATTGATGCAACAGCCTGCTTTTTTTAGTGTGTTGCTTACCGGGYGACCTGTGTCCCTTCCCACCCTAAYGGAGGCATTTCAGGACAGCTGAGTGGGCTGCAGTGCTGCGAGCAAAGGCACACTTACCACGAAGCTTGCGTGGAAATCCACYGGATTTCAAGTTTGCTGAGAGACGGCAGCTCGGACACACATGTATTGAACTGAAGGACTGAGGAACTCACAGAGTATTTGGAAAAGCTGTGGCACRTAGGTTGCTGTGTAGAAACAAGATCCTGAATGTTATTAGTCAGTAAAGAATTTGCTGTCCAACAAAAGTTTGTGATACTCCAATACAACTTATTTCTTACTTAGAAACCTGCATTACTAAGCACCTTTTTCTCTCCAATACTGCTCTCATACATTGAAAATAAATATGAATGTTTCTTGTTGTCACTRTTTTTATTTGACTGAAATAATTAGCAGTGCTTTAGTATGAACTGTCTGGATAGTATATGTTTTTCTTGGTTGTGAACCTGAAGTTTCCAAGATGGCACCATCTGTAAGACAGAGCAAAATAATACTAATAATAATGTCATTGCAGAAAGGTGAGCTGATTTCTAAGTGAGTGTAGAGGGCTCTCTGGTTTGATTTCAGCTCACTACAAGCCTGGGGAACTGTGAATTTCATATGGCTGGGGCTCGGTAGGGCAGAGTTTTGTCCTGATAACTCAAAATGACTAGATCATGCCTGGTAGCTAGTCCTGGAAACCTGACCCTTGTCACAGGCTGACTAGATCAATTTGCAGTAGATTGATGATGTATAGATGTTGGATGCCCCAGGGGAGGCCTAAGAAAGGCCTAAGAAAGGCCTAAGAAACTTTGTATTGTTAATCCATACCCCTCATTAGCTTCTGCTGCGCTGGATTTAAACTAACTGGCAGGGCTAGATGAATTGGAGGGAGAATGTGGTGTTGTCTGCTGTAGTTATTGTTACTTGCCTTTTGAATGAAGGGATGCCTTGAAATACATTCTTTCTCCAAAATTTAATACATCAAAAATAGAAGGACGCTCTATTTTCCTCTCTATGCCTGTTGCCAGGTGTCTGAAATTCCTAGATTTTATTTATATATTGATTTAGCATTCTTCCCTTGACAGCCTGAGCTTTATCTCTTCTCAGTAAATCTTTCACTATCCTTTTCCAAGAAGTGGCAGGCATGCTATATATGCTGTAATCAATTTATATTTCTCTACTATTCATCAGCTCTTGCTCTGCCTATGAACACTATAACTCTGAATTCACTGCATGTACCTCAAGACATGTAACTTAACCATTTCTTCTCAATGCATTGCAAGATTTTGATTTGAAGTAGGCTGCAGTTTTAAACATGGTTTCCATCTAACAGTAACATCTTTGTCAAACTTCAACAGAATTAACCTTAACTGCCAAGGAAGTTTTGACTGCCATCATAAAAATGTTTGATTAGTGTTAATAATTTATTAAATTGGTTTGTCCTGACACTGCCAACATGTTGGAAATCTCTCAACCATTAAAACATTAACAGAGGCTGTAATACAATGCTCCTTCTGTTCTATGTTTTATTTCAAGACCGCATTCTTATGAGCCTGGTTCTGTGGTGTTCCAATATGCTCTCATTAGGACTGCATTAAAAGATAAAATATGATGAATATTAAAAAGCGTGGGAATAAGGAGTAGAGCATGCTGGGTGTAGTTTTGTGGGCAACTTTACCGCGATTAAATTTTGCACAGCAAACCTGTTGTTGCAATATGGAGAAATAAAATTGCTAAGGGAGTATTTAACTGAAACAGGCCTAATGTGTTTGATGACTCACGTATTTTAGGAGGGTGGGCAAGGCATTCTTAGAATTTCTACTGAGACATAAGTGGATATTAGTCCTGCTTATGCAGAGGCAAGCCATTCAATGGTATAGGAAGCAAAGTCATACTTAAGAAATGCATTGATGCCTTGAGGAGAATAGCTTGATCAAGTTTTGCTTTGATCATTTACATTTGCACTTCAGTTTCCAGTGGCAGGAGTTCCCCATATTCTTCCAAGCACACCTGCTTTGGCTCATGCAAACTCAGGTATTGCATGTAACGTATTTCTATAAAAGGCCTTTTAAACAGTAACAAGAGGGTTTTTTACGACTATGTTGAAGGTATTTGAAASAGAGGCTCAGTTTATCCTTTGAGAATTGCTGTTGATTTCAGTGAAATTACATGAGCAATTATTCTTTTCTGAGGAATCATTTTTTTCCTCTCTGTAGTACTCATATGTGAGCTCCAACATTATATCTCAGATATATGGACCAAGGGTGAAAGTTCTACTAAAGAAGCAGAAAGATGTTGACAAGCGAAAACGAAATCTTCACTTATTGATCGTAGTCATGAATACATGTTGAGAACAGTTTCTGTACCTACCTTTGAAATTTAATGCAAGACTTTTGATCTTTGGGGGTGAGCTATCCTGAAATTATTCATAGCTGGTGGATTGGTCRCCTCTTAACTCTTTTCTTTTTGGTACCTGAAAAAATATAATGAGTGCATTGTGAGAGGTATATTGTATTCTAGATGAAGAAGTAGTCTAAATTAGTCATACCTGTATGTCCATGCATTTTTGGATTTAGAAGAATAGATCCTTAAAGCAGGATTAGCTTAATTTCTGTTCTCAAGTACACAGTTGCATGGAGCTTATATCTGAAGTAGTTGACCCTAAGTCAGAGGACCAATTTACAGTGAGGTCAATGACAGTAGAACTTGGCTTCTGCTTAGTCTCCGCTGGCTACCTCATCCTGTTACAGACAGGAGACTTCTAAAGAAATCAGCACGTAGATAGTCTCTTTGCCATTCTCCAGACTTTAAAAAGTCATTCTTACTAACAACACTGTGAGTGTTAATTTGTAAAGTACCATGCCTTACCAGATGGTGGCAAAACTGTGTAATAGCAGTACATTCTGTAGAGAAAATAATCAATTGTTTCAACTTCAGACAGTAATAATTCATCAGCTTGATAAATTCCCAATAGATACGTCAAGTACATGAGTGTTCTGGGAACAGGCTGAAGGTAAACATTCAAACTGTGGCTTTGGAACTCGCAGGAATACTGCTCTTTTATGTTGTTGTTTGCTTTTGTAGTTGTTTCCTGATTACTTGCTGTGCTAGTAATGAAAATTGTTGAGCATTTTGAAACCTCAAAACAATCCTACCTTTATTAATTTAACAAGAAGATAAGCAGAGCACCTGACTGGTGTGGTATGAGATTATTTTAGTATGAGACCTCAAATGTGTTTTTCTACTCAGCAAAGTCACCAGAAATCAAATTATTTCCTTATGGTTCATGAACCTACATGTTGTTATTAGGAACATTAGTCTTTGTATCTTGAGATTTTTAACTCAGTTCTTGGCTTCGATGAGATAAGCAAAGACAAGYACTCTTACGCAGTGCTAAGAAATTCACATCTGATTAAGAGCTTCCTTAGCTCCTTTTGACAATATACTGCCAGTAAATGATCCAGCAATCCTTTTCAAAACTGTAAATCAAACATTGTGTTTTACCTGCATAGAAAAGGCCAGACAAGGGATCAGCTATTCATGGTTAATGCATTCCCATATATATTTTTTTCCAAAATAGAGGGTTGAATAAAGTTCATAATAATTATTTTCAGTTCTAATGTTGTTTCTTTTGTAACAAAACTCCTGACTCAGTGATTTTGTAAATGCCCTGCAGTTACATGCCCCTGAGTGTAGTCTAATGAGGGTTGCAGGGTGCCTCTTAGATCATGTTGGGAAATTAAAGGGACATTATTTCTCCAGCTTTTCAAACTAATTATTCTTTTTTTTTATATATATATAAGACCAGTCCTTATATGAATGTTGGAATCCTCTTCAATGGCACCATTTTCCTGTCCACAGCTTTGATGTACTGCACACACATACAGAAAGGCTGTATTTTGAACACAACAGTCAATAGATCCCATCACAGCCCTAGCTGTTTAATAGTGAATTCTTATATGGTAATATGAATGAACTGATATTCAACTGAGGAAAAGCATTTTTGTTCTATACTTCAAAACAAGCTATGTTTCCTATTTTTTTCCATTTATTTGTACTCATCTTTTAGCTGTATTTCCTTCTTTTAGGGATAATATTGTTAATGAATAAATGGACGACAAATGCCTCTAATCCGGTTCTTACACTGGTTATTTCATTAATACTTCATAAAATAAGGTATAAGCAAGACTGCTTAGTTTGTTCTTTTCAGGACCTTTCACTAATACCTATAAAATCATCTTTTAACATTTCTGATCCAGCTGTAAGACTTCCAAGGTATATCTCCCAAAGGCCTAATAGAACAAAAAAGGTTGCTAGAATAGTACTTTCTAATACTGAGCATCACTCTAGCATTAACCTGTAGTATTATGGAGGCTCACACTTGCCTTTTCTGATGAAGTCCTGTAATCTCTGAAACTATGCAGCAAAACAAACCCTGAGCATAGTCCAGTATGTAGCTCTGATACAACCTCCTACAGAGGAAGGTTTTTCTCAGGGCTGTTTGATTAATAAATGTGTACTGTACAGTCATTTCAATGATTTGTATGACAACAGACTGAAGTTTAAGAGAATATTGTATGCGAACAGCAAAAATTCAAATTGAAGATGAAGTTCATTACTCATAACTGAATACATTTTTGACTGTGAGTTTTTCTCACCATGAAAAATAAACACAAAGCAGAAGGTTTCAGTATGGAAACCATGATCCTGCACAAGGCCCAAGAAGAAGACACAAAGCATAGAATAGCTCTAGGATGACTGTGAGGTGATAAATAAAAGCAACTCAAAAGTAAGTGATAAAAGTGTCAATATAGCAGAAATAAAATCAGCAGAAATAGCCTATATTTAGATAACAAATGAGTAATGAATGTCACTTACAGAGAAGCTCTATCTCAAACACAGTTTTGAAAACCAGAACAGCAGGCAGCATGAAGTGCAATGACATCTGAAAATGAGAAAACTAGGCTGGCATATTAAGAGATCTTACTGTTTGTGACTGGGAACTGGAAGAGCAATACTAGGTGTGCCATGCTTGTTTTGATTCCTAGGGTAACAAGGTTATGTATTTCAACTTATTTTAAATCTAGATTCATATCTTTTCTTCTCTTTCTAGCTTTATGTCTTGCTACATGTGAATTTATCTTCRTGATCAGTACAAGATCAGATAGAAGACAAGGTAGTGGGAATTAATGGTGACGTCTAGATAAATCACAGTCCCTCTCTCAGCCATTCAAGAATTTATCATCTGCAAAAGTAAGTGTCAGATGTTATATTACTCACAAAGCCTTTGTGTTGTTTGGGTCACTCTTTTATGTTTCCTTGTTGTCTTTTGGTCCCATTTGCCCTGCCTAGAGAGTTAATAATTTATGTCAGGAGCTGCACAGGAAAAATATAAATGTAGCTGCCAATTATTTTCTTACCCATATGCAGGCAATCTGTCCTCAGAATATAATCTCTTTTTGAAACTGTGAATCAACTTTTCCTTGTAATAGAGGTAGAGAAAGTTGGGACAGACRAAGACTCATAACTCTATCCTGCTTCTGCATTAAAGACTTGTGTCTGACAGTTGGTGCAGCAGAGTTGTGTATTATATGAATACTTCAAGTGCAGAGTTCAAGAATGAAAGCAGTTCCACAAATAGTCAATATTTAGCTATGATTATTTAAATTGCACTGGTATTGCATGGGCATCTATAGCAGGAAATGAAGGACTTTGTTCCTTTACAGTAAAGATTTTATCTTTGTTAAAACATCAGTCAGGGCTGCAGTGCACCTGTCCTTTTATATGCAGCTGAATTTGACCTGGTCAAAATCTTTGTAGCATCAGCAAATAATTAATGTTATTGCCTGCTAAAGAAGACGGTGCTTTACCTTCCTCCTCTTTACTCCACCTCTCAGACTGAAAGCATTTCCCACTGCCCCAGTTAGAGGAAATTTCTTCAGAGATATAACATCATGTGATTTATGCATTTCAGTCTGGTGTAATAAAGATACGGGACCTTTCAGCATAATTACTTAACTAGCCAAATATTTACCTTAACTATATTGTGGCTTGTATTTCTCTACAGAACATTAGACAAAGTATATATTGTGTGAGTGGGTGGAACTTGGCAGCTACCTTCATTCATCCTGACCCTAGTCAGACTTTTATCAATAACCGCTCCAGGGAGGCAAGACTTATCACTCCCATGGGAAACTACAGAAAACTTCTTATTTTTGTTCTGGCAGAAGTCTAATGGGGGGTAGATTTTCACTGGGACAGGTGTTGACAGTGCTGCATCCTGCATCCTTTCTGGAGCAGCTGATTGCACTAGAGAGCACTTGTGGGATTACGTCTGTTATAAGCACTGGGGAGTCTGATTGCCTCATGTTTGTATTACCGCAATGCACTATCTAAAGGCAAACTGTGCTTTGTAAGCAGTAAGAATGCAGCCACGTCCTCTGTCAGGTAGAAAACTCAAGAGGCAAGACAGGACTTGAGGGCAAGGCAGAGCAGCCCATGGAGGATGTTTCCACATCTTCCTCTTTGGATGTGTCTGTCAGAAGAGTTCTTGTGGGTGTCGCAAAATTGCAAAAAAACTCTTCTGTGACARAAACCTGAAAGCAGCGCTGTTTGCCTGTACAGAGACCCTTTCCTTCAAGAGGAAAGGCCAGTTCTCTGCAAACTTTGCAGTATCATAGTCAGATTTATCTACATGGACAATGTATTTGTGTGAACTTGTTGCAGAGTAATAGGGCAAGTGGGAGAAGCTGGAATGAAATCCAAGTCTCCTGATATTTGTGCTGCTTTCAGTAGCACCCAAGTCCAAAGTATGCATTATTCAAATTGGCTTCAGTGGAAATACCCACTTGCTAAAAGTTAAGCAGGTACTTGAATACATTCTTGTATCTAGGTATTGACACACATGCCATTATAGCTCAACTATTAGTATTTCTAGAAAAGAAACATGAGATTATTTTATGTATATACAAGATAATTTTTCTCCTTTGGCTATGTATTCTGTTGAGAAGTGGGTGGGAGGTGGGAAAAGGATTAACAGAGTGGGGGTGGAAAATGTATTTTAACAGAAGGAATATGCACAGTCTCACAGCAAGAAATAAACACTGTAATCATAAACAAATGTAACCCTGAATACAGAAGACAGTGATTTTATTGTATTGACATATGGCACTTGGGCAACAATGGAGGATTTGTTCTTTTACATTAGTCAGGACACATTGGCAGGCAGACTCCTTCTGTGGCCACTGCTTCCACATAGCATGTGTCATAGCTTGGATTATAAAATGTTTAAAACATACAGACAAAAGTAAGGAAGAAGCTTGCTCTAAAAGGGGAGGGGGAAATCTCTTCACCTACGAGTATTCTGAAGTATAACACTGCAGATCAAAACAATATTAAGAGAATTCTTCCCTTTCATGAAGTACCTGYTCTATCTTTCACCTTTATCTAACTGGTTCGTTTTATACTCTGCAAAGAATATCTGTATGTGGTATCTCAAGGCATACCACACCAATACACATTATTATACAAAACCAGCTTTGCAGATCTATGCAAACTGTGGAGAGACTTTTTTTTTTCAAACAGGCGCTGTGGCTGTACACGATACTGTGCCCTGCCCAAGTGTGTCAGATTTCTGCTCTCAATGCCGCTAGCTTAGATTGCATCAGGTTCCTGACACAGATCATATGAGACCATGTTTCTAAATCTGGATCTCAGTGAGAGAGAGAAATTATTGTTTCTGATAACAGAAACTAGAAGCTACCTTGAAGAAGGGAGAGCCTTTCTGTGTGCCCAAGGACACAATCTGCATGGTACAAGTAACAGAAAAACAGTGCCACAGAAGAATGTAAGAAAAGTTGTAGCTGCTCAAAAGTCACTTACTCTTCAATTAAGCAAAATGAGGAAAATACTTGCAAGAGAATACTGGCTCTCTTTATTTCTTTTTGTTTCTATTCATTATATGCTAGCAGTACTTCGAGGTTTTTGAAAAATTGATTGTATTGTTGTTTGTACTATAATATTTTACAGCTTCTTTCCTGTAGAATTTTCAATCCTGCRTATTTAGATGGGCAAAGAGTGGCAAAGAGTGGCAAAAGGTGACATCAATTTCCTTTTATCAAAGGGGAGAACTGAGTCAAGTGAAATAACTTGACAAAGKTCCTGTAGGATATCTGTGCAGAACTGGGTGTTAAAGCAAGATCTCCGAGTCCAATCTAGTGCTTATTTAATGCATTATTTGCATTTCCTTTGAAAGTATCTTCTAAATCTTCACTTGTTTGTTTAGAATTGAAATTAATTCTATATAAAAATGTATTTTGTTGTGATCACATAACAAATGTTGGATGCAGGCATAACATGACGCTAAAATCCTATTTTTGTTGTTGTTGTTGTTTGTTTTTTTTTAATTCTAACACTACAAAACTTTTAGGGATGATTAAAAAATAACTGCTCCGTGCCAGCGCAAGGATAAAGAGGGAGACTATGTTATATTTTCACAAGGAGARAACTCAAAGGCTGCTTATTTCTTTGCCTATAAAGTATTTGCTCCTCTTCAATAGTATCCCACAGTGGAAGAACTCATTTCATTTGGACAGTCAAACTAAGGAAATTTTGTGTACATTGTCAACATAGACAATGAATTCTGGGGCATGTCTTCAATGTAGTAATGCTTATTAATACCCCATGACATGTGGGGCCCAGATAGAACCATCTAAACGCTGATCTAGATGTTGCTGTTGCTGTTAGGATTAGTCCCTGTCTCTTGCAGAGACACTTTTCTAGGATGACAGCTTCACCGCAGCTTTTTCAAAGAGTCAAGAATAACTGAATCTGGAGGGGGCCTCTGGAGACTGCGTGATCACTGGACCAGTCAACTTAGAGCCATGCTTAAAGCAGCACTAACTTTGAAGGGAGACCCAACCTCAGAGATAAGTTACATTGCTCAGGGCTGTATCCAGTTGAGTTTGAGTATCTCCAAAGAAGGAGACTCCACAAGTTCTCTGGGTGACTGTTGCAGTCTGTGAGCACCCTCATGGTGAAATTTTTTTCCTCATATCTATCTGGAATTTCCTTTGCTGCAGCTTGTTCCCCTTTCCTTTCACTGTGCACCTCTAGAAAAAAGTATGACTCTGTCTTATTTAAAGCTACCCATTAGGTAGGTGAAGAAAACCAAAAGATCCTCCCTCACCTTCTCATCTTAAGACTGAACAAACTCAGTTCTCTCAGTCTCTCCTCTTATGATATGTGCTCCAAATCCCATCAAGTTAGCAGACTAGTCTCCATCCAAAGCAAAAATTCAAATTATTTTGCAGCAGATATGTCTCATCTTTCAAGACCTTGGGGAAGGCCAGACACGTGGGGCAAGTTATTTCTATGTTGAAGGGAAATGCATTGGCACAGATACAAGATACCTTGTTGTTAATGTAATTTTTGGCAGTTATGTTCATTCAGACAAGTTTGTTAGATGCCAAAAGTAAAGTGTAGTGTAACTTACAATTCTCAGATGTGTCACCACAAACAAGCCTATGTTCAAACCTTCAGTCAGCCTGTGTTATCTCAGCTCCTCTCCTGCCACATGGCAATGTATATCTGAGAAGAGTTCAGTAAATAACAAAAGAAATACATTTTGAGTACTCCTATGACCTCTCACTAGAATTTCAGTTTAGTTGTATGAATGCCCAAGTTTGTTCCCTTTTAATAAACATTCAAAATGTTTGAAAAATATACATATGGTTTGAATTATTTTGTAGTGCGATTCTTCACTGATTTTCTAGATAAATTTGATTCCAGCTTATAAAAATCCTTTCTGGACCTCRCCTGTCACCAGCTTTTATCTCACTTGCTCCATTATAACCTGTCTTCATTGTAAACAAGGTTTCAAAGATGTTGTAARGACACATTGAATGTCTAAACAGAGAAAACAAACCCTAATTACATAGAAAGTTTTATTTTTTTCCTTACAGATTAAAGTGGGCCTGTACTTGAATGAATTTAACTGTTACTGAAACAGCTTCATTTCTACATGTCCTGATAGTTATCTCAGTTATCAATCTTTATTCCATGCTTTCATGGTGGGTGGGGATAGGGATGGAACTGGGAAAGTGCTTTCTAAGCCAATGCACTGACACTGCACTTTGTCGGCTAAGGAGGACTGGAGGTATCTTGTATGCTGGGTATCTAGCTCTGAACTATGGGAGGCCAACAGACTGTCAATACTGTGTATGTCATTTGCTCACTTATTCTTAAATACCATTAACACCATTACTTACAACTGTCAGGAGGGATGACGATGATGTTCTGTTTCTCTTTCTGACTAGTTATCTTGCGGTTAAAAACCTAGTTGCCTGCAGATTCAGTGATGCCTTAACATACAAGCRCAGAGTCTGTTCTCTGGGGAGGGGAAATGAGGAAGTAATAAATATGAGGAAGTAAGCATGTGACATTTATTGCTCTGCCAACTCTCATAGCTTCTGCCTTCATGATAAAAACTAGTGGCTTGTAATTCTGATGGCTCATCTTCAGCAAAGGTAGCAAGAGCTGTGTTTGATGTAACACAAGTTTGGAAACTTCTCTGAGCCCCTAGGTTCCTCCCTGCTAAAATCGATGTGAGAAATCTCTACTGTCCCCAAGGTGGAAAGGCAGCATATTACAGCTTTCTAAAAATGCACTTGACAAACTATGTCACTGCTGTGCTGTTGATCATGCAGATGTGCCACAAATAAGTAAGTCTCAATAACAGGTGAGGGTCTTTCTCTGCTATTAGTAGTGGCATTAAAGATATTCATAGCTAAGATGTTTAGTCCAGGAGACACACCTTTCAGGTATATTTTGGCACCAGAATTTAGTTTTCATCTATATTTAGCTGAGGAACTTACGCTCTTCCACTTCCCATTTCCTGCGTCAAAGCTAGCTATTTAGACCTTCCTTTTTCCTCATTGGGGCATCGTATAACAGACCACRTTGACTGATGCACAAGCATCTAGAACCCAGCAGAGCCTGGCACCAGGATAGCTCTCAAACAAACACGAGATTTGGACAAGCAAACAAGTTACTCTGAAGTTAATCTCTGTACGTGAATGAATACCAAGTAATTTGAGGTGACTTCAGTGAATTAATACATAAACGGATGTCTCACTTGCAGTGCTTGTGTCCTACAGCACTCCTTTTAACACCCGAATAAGACATTTTATTTCATTTTTGTTTTAAATAGTGTCACATTGTACACTCCTGTTTAGTTTGTGATCTTTTTCTACTGTATTACAGCCTCAGTATCTAATCTTTGGGTATCTGTTACTTGATTTCTTCTTCCTAAGTGCAATACTTCAGAGTCATCTTTATTGAAGTTCACCCTCTGGTTTTGGATGCATTGATTGTTCTAGCTACTTTTATGACCTAATTATAATCTACTATTTTCGTATTTGTCAAAAGTCTTGGAGGATAGGATTAGTCCTGAATCTGTGCTTGCAATACATGCTTACTTGACTGCTATCTGCACAGTTTTTACCTGTCCTTTCTACTCCAGTGTTCAAATCATTCATTAAGTTATTAAATAAGAAATATTTTCAGGACAGGTACTTGAAGGACTCTGTTACAGTTTGTTTAACAGTGAATCACTAATAAATACAATTTCACAGTGTTCTTTTCCAGTCAGTTATGAGCATACTCTGTGGTGTTTATATTTCAACTATTTCTTTCATTAATTTTTGATAAAGTTGTATATAGCATGTCAGAAATCTTACTCAAGCTAACGTATATCCATGACTTTACTATTATCAGCTAAGCTTATTACCTTCAAAGAAGGAAATTCAAATGATTTGTTTTGTTTTGTTTCAGCTACTTTTTRTTACTGTTATATTCCAATACTTGAAAATTGATTGCTTAATCATTTGTTCCAGATTTGTTTTGGTTTCCTCAATCGCTTTGTGATTCCATCTTGCCTCTCCTCTCTCCTCTTCCACCTTTCTCCTCCTCCTTCTTCTCCTCCTCCTTTTTCTCCCTGTCCTCCATAAGTTCTCAAAGATGATTGCCAATGACTCAAAGACTATTTTGACTAGTTCCTGAAACAGTCATGAAAAGATTTCATGAAGCCTTCTTGATTTGGAGACATCTGTTTTATTTAAAAAATCTGTTTTTCCTCTGTCCTTGTCAGTGTTTATTTTTATTGGCACCCACAGAGAAGGAAAAGTGTTTCTTTTAACATCAGAATTGACTGCTCCAATCCAGCTACTTCACATGTGGAGTAGGAAACAATTCTAATTAATTGGCATTACTCTAAAGAGATGGTGGAATTTGTCCCATTTTGGGAGGAGAAATGAAGTGACTTGCCTGATCCTTTAAAGCAAATGGCAAAGGACTGATACACAGGAGTTTTTGACTCTGACATGATATTTAACACTCAGATCCCTCATCATGGGTCAGGACTCAGTTGTGCTAAGCAACTTGTGCAAGATAATCCTGTCCAAATGCAGCTTATAGTTAAAACATATGACAAGAAGCAGGCAATAGAGACAACAGATGAGAAAACACAGGAAAAAACAGAAGTCAGCAGTAGTCTGTAAGATAAGCAACAAATCAGAACTTGGCCCTAAATTCTCCTCTCAATAGCATGCTGTTTCCTAAAAGGATATTCCATGAGTATATGAGAGCAAAGGTTTTTTTGGTGATGTTGGCTCTTCTTGAGATGAAGAAGCCTGAGCAAATTCATGACAGTTAAACTGCAGTTATTGAATTTGACTCATTGCAGTTTTCCTTCAATCACCCCTACAAACAAAATGTGTGTCTCAGGTTGTCCCTGGCCTCATTGCACACAACTTACAAGTTATGTATCCCATCAGACTTTCAAAGAGAAACAGAAATGTAGTATTGCCCCACTATATTTGCAAAAGATTCACATGAGAATGTAATATTAGTAAAACACCTTTAGTCTCTGTATATACTTCAGCATTCAAGGTCATAACAAGACCTAGAAGCAAGATCACGTGGCTTTATAACACCTGCTGYACATTTCTGCAGGCTACTCTGTTAGCTTTATGCATATTTTTGTCTTAGTTGTGCATTTTTTCTAGTCTCGTTCAGAATTTACTGATCTGAAAGGAACATGTTGAGCTTGTACATGCACAGTGACTACACACTCAGTGTTACTGTTCAACCTCCRTTTTGGCTCACATATATTTAAAAGACTGTGACCTGTTTTGTGACTGTATGGCATGATCTGCAATGTGGAGGAATCCTGAGATAAATAAGAATACAAAGATTTTATTGTTAACTTGACAAGGTAATAACGTAACATTTATTGTGCTTTTACTGTCATTTCAAACTGTCAGTGAAATCAGCTTTTCTGTTTTCAGAAAATATATCCATTTATGCCATACAGAAGTAAATGGAGGGAAGCATGAGCTAAGTTTAAAGAGCTAACCTATCTCTTATAGCTTTTTCACCTTAGTGGTAACAAGAGAGCTGTATCACATTGGGGATATAGGACTGAAGATTGCCAGTGAAGAGCTTCTTACTTATTGCTAGGAAGACAGAATAAGATATTTGAGGACACAGTTATTCATCATTTTAAGGGTGTATATATAAGCCAGAGATGCCTGGACAGTATAGAGAATAAAATTCTTGGACAAGTAGGAGAATTTGAAGTGTATGTTGTGCTATGGTCTTTCTGACATCTGAAAGTCTGGAAGGGAGCTTATAGAGAAGTTAAGGATGTAAACAGCCACATGCAAATTCTTTTCCAAAATAAAATCTTAGATTGTGTTCTTCAGAACAGTGCTCATACTTTAAAGCAGTCCCTAAGACTTGAATATGTAGAAAATGCAGACACTAGACCAGAAAGTGGGCAATTTTTAGTGGATGTTTAGACATTCTAGGTACCATATGTGTGGTTTATGAATATGTACACATTACAGTGGTGTGAAAGTTTTACTTTAGCTGTGGATCAATTGAATCTTTAAATTGACTATACCTTTTTCATTCCATGAAAGCAAGTGAGGCAAAATATTTGATGTAAATACCAACTTCTGTGACTTGTGCACATCCTTTGAAATAACAACCATAGTGATTGATTTATAGTAATCAAATGGTTTTCAGATTGGGACTCAAGCCTGCAAATAAAAACTGAATATTCATCCTTAAGGTCTTCTATATGTAGCATACCTACCACTCATATTAAAAGCAGTCRTGCAAAGGTGTGTAACTCACTATTTAGTTACATCTGCTCCACGCTGATTGACTGATCATCTGACTTGTAACAATTCTCAACCTGGTAGTCTCACTCATAAGTCTCAAATGTAGATTTGTGCTCTGAGCTATGACATTCCCTGCTGTGTTCATGAACACTTTGGCCATCACACAGGGACATAAATAACCTTACTAATTGATATGTTCATAAGAGATTACAATGCCATACTTTATATGATCAAAGAAGTTATCCAAATCCCAAATTCTTACTTTCATTCAAGCACACGTATAACCTTCAGCATTCCCAGGTGTGTTTTAATTAGCTATTGAAAGCAGTAAGTATTAAGTTCTGAAACTGATTATACATTTAAAAATGACTTGAGCTTATTAAATAATTTAGTTACTATTTATGTTTTCCATTGACTCTTTCTCTCTTTTTATTAGTTTAACACAGAAAAAAAAAACTCACTAAAATCACCCACAGCATAAGTGCAAGCCCACAGACTTTGCTCTAATCCCCACAGTGTTTGATGTTACTTTCAACTCAAGACCTAATTAACATTGTATGTTCTTTATTGAAATCAGAGCATTTCTGTATATTACATGTCAAAACAGATACTTGTTTTGTGCTGTCATTTTCAGAATATTGTTCTTGTCCATGTCTCTACAATCCTTAGTTTTAGGAGGCTTTGAATTACACTAGGGACCCCTCTGACATCACAGAACGCAGAGCCTTAATTTTATCCTCTTTTCTATCTAGTATAATTATACTGCTTTAAAAACTGTGTAATTGGTTGCYTATGCTTCAGTTTCCTAGAAGAGTCCCTTTAAAAACCCCTGGTTATGCCCTCAGCAAAGAGTACAAGACTTGAATGGGCGCTGAGATTAAATRCCTTTTCTAGATGAGGTGTGAGTCTCAATGATACAGCCCTATTGGGAAGACGATCGCTACCAGTGGCTCAACTTCTCTCACTAGCAACAAGGTTTTCAGGTCAGCACAAGGCATAGGCATGTGCTTAAACCCTCTTTGCATTTAATGGTGGAAAAAGACTGTGCTTAACTGCTTTGTAGAAGAGGGCTTAGTTTAGCCATATGATTAAAATTGAATATTTGCTAAAGTATTTCATTGAAGCAGTGCCCAAAACTACAATGAAAAAAAATCAAACAAAAAACCCAAGTAGAAGTAAATAAGTTTTTATGTTTAAAATATATTTAGAATAGGAATGATATAGCATAGCATGTATAGCCAGGATTCTGCTTAGACACTGAGGCCTGTAGATCACATTAATACTTTACTCAGGGAGAAGGGCCACCTACTTTWCTGGGACTCAAAGGAATGATCCTAATGTTAGCATTTTTATACCTGGTTTGCTGAAGGCGCAGGAAGGTCATGAGTTCAGTACAACCAGAAGGAAGTATCTGAAACTAGATTTAAAACCCATTTACTATTCTCAACATTTTTCAGTGGTTGTATCCTACAATTTTAAGGCCTTGCAAATCTGTATTACTGAAGTGAAGACATCAGAAGGRCCACTTCTAGTAGTGAGGGAGGCTGTTGGATAATTTAATTTTAAATGCAGTTGTGTGGTAAGAGCTTGCTTTTTTCCTCCTCTCTTCAGCCTTTGTCATATTAGTGAGGTCACTGGGATTCAGTGCTTTTAGCACCTTGTTTATTAAGTTATTGGGATAGAATTACAGTTGGAAGTCTTATTTCCAATGAAGCACAGTTCGTTGCTAATATTTTGCAGAGGGAACRCTGTTTTGTGGTTTCATCCTTGGTCATTGACACTGAATGGATTTGTCTGGAGTAATAAAGATGGTTCTGGTAAAATGACCGTGTATCCTCCATGAAATTTGTTTTTCAGTGTGAGAGTCTTTCACGCAGGTTGATTTTAGAAACTGCTTGTGGATAGACACTGATTATGGCACAGATTTATTTAGCAGAGCTGAATACAGCAGTTAAGACTACATAGTCTCTTAGAATATATTTAAGGTAAGCAAATTATATACTAAGATTTTGAATGTACAGAGGATACATGATTTTTAAATGGGAGCAATTGGGACTTCTCTGCACAATTATAGTAAACCCAGTGCCGACTCCTGCAAAAGTTCCAACGTTTAAGCTGCATGAGAAGTGCTACAGCTAGAAATGATTCTTAAATTCCCCTTTTTATCTCAAAGACACAGAGAACTTAATTCTCTAAAGCAACCAACTTCTGGTTTGTAGGAACACTTCAACATTTGGGTACGCAGCTGAAAACACTTTTAAAAATCTAGAGATGTGGTGTTTTCTGCCAAAAACAGGCTCTTTTCTTTTAGTTCACGTCTATCAGGAAAAACCAGAAGTACCTTAGACCTCCAAGACACTACAAGTGAGTGTCAAGTCTATAGGGTTAAAAATAGGGTAGCAAAGTAAGTTAACTGATTCTATTTGAGGCRTGCCTGAAGCAGCATGGACAACTGCTTGAACTACATGAGGGRCACCTGGGTTTGCCATTGATCTATTGACCTCAGGCAAAGTGCTTCCCCTCTCTGTTCTTCAATTCATAAAACAGAGATAATGCTCAAGGCCTTCTTTGTCACATGCTTTCAGATCTTCTGATGAAAGGAGATTCACAGAAGCTAATAATAATCCTATTCACTGAGAATTTCATATCATGACAACTTATTTTCCAGGATAATATAAATGGATGCAGGAGTTCTGGAACCAGTAAATCCAATTCCTRCTTTGAGGCTAGTTAGATTTTCGGAGGGAATAGGCTTCACCTGAAGTTTTTCCTGCAAAGTTGACACCTTTTAAGTCTCTCTCCTAGAAGGATTCTGAATGTCTGATATATTATTTGCTTATTCTGACTTAGATTGAGTCGTTGTTCTTGTCTGGCTGCCATTTTCATACGTCTTGTAGAAATGTAGTCTTTGAACTCCATTCCTATCATCTCAGATTGAGATTGACCTCTAAATTCAAAAGTTGCTGTGGGGGTGGGATGGATGCACAGGAAGTTTTGTGTAGCACAATTATGTAGGACTTGTTACTTTAGGAAACTGGGCCAAAAGTAATGCCATTCTTCATTCCATGTGCTTTGAACAGCAGATTACCAAGACAGTATCTCCCAAACTTGAAGCTATCTTTCTCCTAGAAAACTGGGTAGGGTGCTRACTAAAAGAGTGAAGGAATAAAATTCACAACACAAATGGGACTGCTTTGTGCTTTGTGCCTAGGTATGGTAAGAAAGGTAATGGGTAGGGTCTTCATCATTGCATAGGCTGATTCAGAACAACTACTTGATGCAGAGGAAGAAGGGAAAAGTTACATATATACACCACTCCGGGGTCCAAGTAGACTTGAGCTATTCAAAGAAGACTGAAAGAATGTATGGTAAGCCTTAGAATAATTAATAATTAGTAATTTCCTTAATATTTCACTTAACATTTTCATGAGATATTGACAGGAGARTCTAGCAGTTTGGAAGCTGATTATAATACCTTTTTAAACACTCTTCAGTGGCACTGAATTTAGCAGTAGAATTTGTGCACTTAGTACTGTGTGCTGGACATAGGTTGCACAGCATCTCATTGTTTTTTCATTGTTTCCTTGTTGATGTTACTGCACACTTGTCCAGTGATTTTAATGGGCAGCTACGGATAAATATCTAAACTGAAAGTTTTATGCTGAAAAYGTTGCTTGAACAGTAAGCCTTTAAGTAAGCAATATTGTGTTATTTTCCTCAAAACTGATATGTGTCTTTATTAGAAAATTGAAAATCAGAGAAATCTTTAATGATGTTTTATTACATTTTCTGGTTCGCTTTCTGGTTAAACAAAGAGATTTTACTGTGAAAGACCTCTGGTTTTCCAGTTAGCACAAGTTACAGGCTTACAAAAGCACTTTTGCTCTGAAGAAAAGCAGTGTAAAGGGTTGCTTATAGTGAAACACTAACWTGTCACATTAAACTTACTGAAGCAAGCGGGAAAGGAAACCCCAACAAATCCACAAATGGAGATGCTTGCAGTCTGCCTTGAACCGGGCAAGTATTATGAACAGTGACACTGCTGTCTTAATGTATTGCTGACAGAGCTGCTGTACTCATTAACCTTTGATGAAACAAGATGTCACTTTGTTCACATCAAATGCTCCTTGATGCTAGTGCTCAGAGACTGTTTTTGTTGCTAATGCAGACATCAGCTATTGTTGAAAACATTCTTCCTTCCAGTGTTTTACTGCCCATGAGGATTTCTGGGTACTGATCATTATCAATTTGCAAATGCAATCTGAAGCCAGGAGAGTGTATTTAATTTCTGAGTCTTTTAATTATTTAATTTTATTATTTAATACGTGATTATTTAGGTGTGTATCAACACCTGAATATGTTACATTTTGGACATGCTATGACRTATTACCTTGAACTCAAGGACAGATTTGGGTGCTCTTTAGTGAGGCTACTAGATCCATTAAAGAAATACTTACAACATTTATATCGGTATCCAGTACAAACAGACCGCACTGTAAAGAGAGACATTGAATTGTAAAGTAATTTGAACAATCTCATAACCAACTAATGGTGTAGGCTGCATTAGAACTGAAGTGTACTAGCCCCAGATCCATCCTCTAACCATTTGTCTGCATTGCCTTCCATTACCAACACGAGGAGCAGGTCTCGCGATTCCAAGTGCACTACATGCCACATAGCCTACCAAGGAGATTCTGACCTATCTTATCTAGGAATCATTAATGCCAGTTAATGTTTTTCTTGTTAGTCTATCCTGTGATTGATAAATCCATTCATTTTGCTATGCGATAAGTAGACGGAGCAGAGAAGCAAAAGGAAGAATGTTGGTTTCCTAGCAGGATATATAAATTGTCAGTACAAGAAGACTGAATTAGAGAAATCAGTTTCATGTTATCACTGTTGATTTGAGTTTGTTATTTACAGATGGCCTATGATTGTATTCTTTGCACTTTGTAGTCCTCTAGTTTTTTCTTTGCTTAGGGGAGTTTGCAGTTTTTACTGATGATTCATTTGGAGGTTTTCTGCACAATTAGAGTTGCAATTATTAGAGTTGTCATGCAATTGTAACATCTTGGAAGGTGGCTGAAGATAAGACTTAGTATTCTTTTAATTTGCAAGTGTGCACACAGGAAGCATCTGATCAGAGACCAGCGCTGGAATTCTAGCCAAAAGTTGTATCGTGTCTCAGGGATGCTGAGCTTCCAAAACTTTGTGCAATAAAATAGCTCTAGAAAAGGTAGTTCTTAAGAAAAGAGATTTGAAGGAAGGAAAATGAGGTCATTTTGGAAAGGTAAGTTGTTCAAAGCATAGGAGCAGTTGCAGATTCTTTCAGTGAAAGGAGAGGAGGCAGAGGTATAAATTAAAGAAAGTGTCATTAAATGAGATACAGGCTGAAGTCTTTTCCTAAGGATATAGGAAATATTATTAGTTTGCCTAACAGTGAGGTGCATCTGTCCCTTATTGAGTGATGAAAGCTCAGGAGATTGACCATSCACAGAAGACCAGCTTTACAGGATGAGCATGTGAAATTCACTGAAGAGCTGACTTACATGAAATATGACCACGCCACTAAACAGCGACACAATGGAAAGTGCATCTGAGAACACTCATGGAATACGATCAAGCAGAGCTGATACAGAGTCTTTGAAAGGTGGTAGTAAATACACTCATTTAAAGACTTTCACCTGTTACTTTAAATCATTCATACCCCTCGGCATGTCTGCCAGCACTGTGACCCCTGGCGCAGAGTGAAGAACATCAAAGAGAGAATGAACAGATCAAGTCTCAGGTAGGCGTTGCACCCTTGTTATGGATAAAAGAAGTGTCAGTAAGTTATAAAACAGGTGGAATTGGGATATTGTAACCCTGACGTGAGTGACCCAGCAAATATAGGACTGAGCTATCCCTTCTTACAGAGTCATATAGAAGGCATTTAGGAAAGAACATTTAAAATAATTTCTGTTCCACTACCCCCAAGCCGTGTGAAAATACGGGGGCTATCTAAGGCTAGCTTAGAGAAAACACCTCTTGATTTTAGTTTCTGGATTTGCAAGATGGAAAGGATTTACAAGCTCTGACACTACCCGTAATCATAAATAAAAATAAGAATATTAGTTTACTAGTTTACTGGTAAATATTAGTTTAGTTTTTGTAAATCAGGTTAATTTTTATGAGATGCACCAATGTGCCATGTAACGTCTCTGCTCTCTGGCACCAGGCTGCTTATGGTTAAGTATTTACTGTGGAGCACCGTTTACTGTTGAAATGGCTGAGGTCTTTTGGAAATATACACATGCTGTTTCCTTTCTCTAAATATTCTTCGTGTACTTTTAGGTACAACATGTACAGACTGATTTTAAAACGGTAGAAATTGCTCCCTGGAAGTGAACTGTAGTTAAAATGGAAGACAAGCGTATTTACAATCAGAGCCAACAAGTCTGCAGACATATGCTTTCAGTATCTAATATCAGGCCAATTTCAGTAATGTTCATTTGACTATGTACTGTATAATCTGCAGTTATTGAACCAGAAAAGTCTGTTACAAAACAATGTATCATTTGAGTACCTAACATATTAGGTATTCAAAATACTCTGCAAATGTGGATAAAAACATTTTCACAAATTCTTTTCAGAGCAAATAGTTTGTAGAATATTTTTCCAAAATAAGGGACATGTTGAGAATTAAGCAGATTCATGATATTGTTGACAACAAGGCTGTGATGCTGGCCTCATGCCTTTCAGTGTTGTGTTAGACTACTGACTTCAGAAAGTTTTCTGTGTCATACTTATATCAGGCTCAAAGAAAACCATACTTTGTCAGTAGTAACTGTAATTCCAAAACTAGAACCATATTGAAGTCACCACTGTGACAGCTGTCTGCCCTCTTTGCTTATGTCATATTTACATCTTGCTTACATTACTAACAAAATTACTATCACGTTTCTTTGAGCTTTTAATACATCGGAGTACTCAGGATTAAAATTCTATTGAGCAGGGAGGTGTTTGTTTGCAGTGTTTTGTGGCAATTTAGTCATGAATTTGTTTTAACTTTGGCTGAGGATTTGGGTTGAAAAGCATTTTAGAACAAAATTTTTGCAGGCTCCTCAGAGGGACAAGAAGCTGGCTTCAGTGATTCAGAAACGCTTTCTCTAGTGTTCCTATGTATTCTCCTGGGTTTTGTGATCCAGTGCGTACCACAGGAGTTCAGGTTTCATAGTGCCCTTGAGCAAAGCGTGCTTCTAAGATAAATAGCAGTCTCATAGTTGCACTGAAATGCAACACTGCATAGTTGCACTGACATGATGAAGCTGAATAAATGCCAGTGGCATGTGGGCCTGGTGGAGACATGGTGGTCTCTGCTGGGGAGCAAGCAAGGGCATTTTCGGCCAGCTAAAACATGTATCATCTTCATATTCAGCTCTAGACACAATCAATTATGGTAATCAATGAATGTTCAGGTCACTGTGGCCAGGTGTTCATCTGGGAGGAAGTGACAATGTTTTCTAGTAAGTTAGAAATAAAAAAACATCCTTTTGAAATACTATCACTACCCAGTCATCCAAATGAAGGTTTCATATCACTCTTTTGAAAGACGTCCTTTAGAGGCAGAGGAGACAACATCTTGCTTGATGCTTGAGAATATTTGCCATTTTCAGTCAGCATGACTTCAATCTTTCCTGGGCCAATGTGAGCCAAGAAATCTTCCTCCGAGATGAAATTCTTTTACCCATTGTAGTTATTCTGGCCTAGCTTAGTATAAAGAAGTCTTCATGCTAAGTAATGGTCTATAAGAGTGTTCAGGATATCTTTGTTAGGGGGCAGACCTTTGGTACATACACCTTTGGTTTATATGTATTAAGGCTGAAAGGCCACTGTCCTAACAGACAGTAACATGATCTTGAAATAAACATGATGTGCAGCACAGTAAGTTAGCTTTACTATTCTGTCTGCTAACAGCAAGGCATAATTTGCCATTACTCCTTTCTCCTACTTCAGCCACCACTGTTCTAACCATCAGAGATGATGGGAGGAATGGAATTATGCAAGCACATAGATATGAAGGGGAGGCGAGAAATCTGGTGGCCAAAATGTGGGCAGCTCTAAAGTAGAGGTTTCCCTGAAGTAATCCTGTCTTAGACTTTCCCCAAACTTCATGACTATCTGGGTATGGGAAAAAGACTTTTTAAATGAATCATTTGTGACACTGGGACACAGGTTTCAAACCCATGCTCGAATCTGAGGGCTTTAGTTGGGCCAGTTTCCACATTGAAGACAGAGTTGTTTTAAGTTCTGGAAGCTGGGAATTTTGCCTACCACCGAAACTATGTTTGAAATACCATCCTGTGTTTTTCTTCATCTCTTTTCACATCACTGCTGATTATCACTGACACTGGCTTGGAAAGAGAGACCCTCTCCTATATAATCATCCAAACACCACAGCTTCCAAACATCTCCAAGGCAACCTCTCTTCCTGTCATGCTGTGCACATTTTTGCAACAGCTACTCTGTAACATAGGCAAGTTTTATGTCTTAATGGGTTGGTGCCCAAACCCTTGGCAGTAATAGTGAGGTTAATTATTTTCTATTAAGGTGAAATCCTGGCTCAGTGAGACTTTTCCTGGTGACTCCAACAAGGCTTGGATGTCACCCTTCAACCACCAGTGACAGTGTGCAACAAAAGAATATGTGTTCTGCCAATTTGTGAACTTTTCATTTTACTTGCTGCTGTGCTACTTAGCACTGTATGCTAACTTAGCTACGTTAGCATTCAGACAATCTCTGGCAGCAGTTCTCTGACCCTATCTACCTCCTGGGCTTGGCTTTGCTCTCCTTACAACTAATAAGCAATGCATTATTTTATTTATTGACTGGCTTAATCTCCAACTATACTGCACGGTGTTACTGGACACTTTTCTGTGTTGAAGGAACTTCATATTTTATTTTGGAAACTTGGCTAGTGGCAATCTAACCACAAAGGCTAGGAATAGAAATAGCAGCATATGTGCACTTTAGAGAATGGTTTGGCGAAATTACAACAAATTACAGAAATTCTACATTTCTCATGAAAACAAGCAGGGATTGTTTTTTAAGGCTGTGATTGGTCCTGTAGATCTCAGAGTTTACATGGCAGATATTTTAAGCAGTCAGTTCATGGTTACTTACATTTCTTAAAAAAAATTAGTTGTTTTTGAAGGTTTTTAAAGAATATGTTTTTCCCCTCTCTTCAATGATGAATTATCAAAGGCTCTTGACCTCAAGGTTATAGCTTTGTTCAAGGGTACAAAGAAAAGTTAAGACAACTCAAGTAAATAGTCTCATTGACTTTAAGGAGGTCAGTCATGTTACTAACGGTAATCATGTGCAGGGTTTTCGGCACTGGCTCTCAGTTAAACTTAAAATTCAGCAAAAATATCCACTGAAGTCAACTGGAAAGTTTTCCCAAGCAGGGAGTGAATATAAAACCGAAGAAAGTCTTGAGGACCAGGCCCACATTAAATAGTTCTACTCCCTGAACACAAACAGCTGAAGGTTTCTGGATAAGCCAAGACAAATACTTTTCTTCTGATTTTTTTTTTCCTTTACTGACAAAATTTTTAGCAATTCATATGATAAATACCACTAAAGCAGCATGGAAATGAAATATATCTGAAAATGATATGTGACTTCAGTCTATAGCCGGTAGAGTCTGTTTCTCTTTGCAACATATTTAGTTCATATCTAGTCCCAAGTGCTGCTCAGCTTGTCCCAGTTTTTTTCATTTGTAGTATATACAGACAATCAAGGCACTGTGTTCTTTCCATAAAGTTTTTCCTTTCACAGCACAAGACTGGAATGGAACTAATATCAGAGGGAAAGTGTGCTTTGCAAATGCCAAAAAAGAAAAGTATACAAAGTTAAAGCTTTTAAGTTAAAGAACATGAAGTTAACAGTGCAAAAATCAAATAATGCTACTGTGTCCAATTTTAAATACCTGTGACCAAGTTCCAAAATCAGATTTTTTCATTTTATTAAAAATAATGTTTATTAGAAAAAACACAGTCTCCATGGATGTCCTTTTAATGCTCTCTTTTATTACCTAACTATGATAGACCTCTCCTCCTCCTTTTTTTTTTTACTTCTACTGACAAGTAATCCTAGCCTACTAATCCTGACCCTTAAACTCTGCTGCATTATAATTAACTTCTAGTGTCTCATGACTGTGATTTTTATGTATTAAGTGCATGCCTTCTTATCCACTCAGTACTGCATAAGACACCAGTTTGACAAAGAATGAAATCTAGTGCTTGGGAGAGAGCTAGAAAGATGTCCATGAGACAGATAAACTCTATTTCCAGGACATAATTAATATTAAGGGTTGRTTACACTGAGAAATTTAACCTGTTCTAATGTTTTTTTTTTAAAAAAAAAACTTTCCAAGTACATTCACAGAGGTACTCTAAATCTCAGCTGATTTAGGTTGTAAGAGCTTTTTTTTTTTTTTTCCCAGTTAACTGAATATTTTTTAAAAAATTCACTTAAACAATTGTATTTTTAATCTCAGGATGTGAGTCAGTTGGCATGCAGGCCTTTTTGCATGATCCATTTGTAAGGTCTGTAAGGTTTTAACAGAAAAATGGTGGGCTTGTTTATCAAAAAGAAAAATCTGAAATCAGTAAACCTACTTTTAACAGGGAAGTTGAATGACTCATGGGACCAAGGTACTTTTTTCTTGTAAGCATAGAATCAAATGCATCACATTTAACACTAGAATTAAGCTTGCATTTAAAATTAAATCTTCAGTGGCAAGCAGAGCAGGGAGGGTAGGATCTTACATTTYTTGAAGCACGACCTTTAAAACCAAAGTGTTTTTTCCAAATAAGTCAGTTAATTGTTATTTTCYCAGGTTTTGATGGCAGCAAAGAAGAGCGGGATTTTTAGTATCTTATTTCCGTCGGAAATATCACGTTATCTTTAAAACAGCAGATATCATTTTTTCAGATGAGAAAGGTACATTTTAATTCACTTTTGCTAAATAGACTTATGGCTTTATTGGCAGGTTGTCAGGAAAATTAAGTGAAAATAACAATGTGTTTGCCAAAGTACAAAAAACTTGGATTTAAAACATCTACATGAGAAATCTGCATTTCAAAGCATTAGTCTGCAAGTTTTTCAAGTTTTTCTTTTTTCTTGGTTTTGGTCAAAATGAAAAGCAGAGAACAAGGCCTAAAATTCAAAAGAGCTCAGCTCATTCCTTGTTGAGGTCTTAATATCTATATCTGCTTATTGCTAAATACTGACCTATCTTGTCAACTACACCTCTACTTAAGGGCTCAAAATAAAGAGGGACCTCTTGAAAATCCATGATCCTATTGTGGATGCTAGAAATCTAGGCTTTGGTAGAGTCAATGAAAAGTCTGAGATTCATCTGGGGAGAAGGRCAGGTGAAAGTAGTTTATCACTTAATTTCAAGAAAGCCCAAACGCAGCAGTGAATGGAAGTGGGACCTAAAGAACGCTTTTGWGGGCCTACAGGAGAAGCTAGTAGCAATCAAAGGATAGCAGAGCCTGTTAATACAGATGTAGGCTAAGCCTATGTTTCCTTAAAAATAGGGTTGTTACTCTTTTGGAAAAAGCAAGAACTCTCAAAAAGCCACAGGCATGAAACAAAGTAAACAAACAGTGTGCGCACTAGGCTGGTGGGAGAAGGGTGAAAGGTTGTCTGGCTCCGAGTATGCAAGAGAGGACAGGCTGGTAAAAGCAAAGCATTGAATGATGTGGAGCAGTTAGCCTAGCTAGTAGTTAGAGCCAGCTACCAGGGCAAGGAAGGAGCTGACTGAATTGTCTTCCAGCAGGATCATTAACTCATAGATTCACAGTGTGCGTAGGCAAATCCAGAGCTTGAACGGAAGGGAAATTGCCCTGTTAAAATGTTAAAACAAAGAGAGGGGATGAATGGCTGTAGGACAAAAGGGAAGGGAAGCCCTTCTTTCGACTGCTCTTCAGTAGCACATTTCCCTTCCCTTTTTCATTCTTCTCATCCAGGGCTCCTAATTGTGGCCACCTGCCCTTGCTGAAAAAGGCTCAGTGGAAGCCTGCAGGTAAAGAAAGAGCTGCTGCAGAGGAAATGTCTCCATGCAGTCCTAGGCTGAGGGCACAATTCCCCCTCACAACAGTATGAAACTCTTGTGACTTCGTTGACCTCATGCGCATTATTTGTGAATAACGCTGGTGTGTGGGAAGCAAGGCTCTTGGGAGGCTTACAGCTTTGTCAGGCCAGCTGCAGAGCTGGGCAAAGCTCTCAAAGTGCTCCGGGCTCCACATTCCTCCCTCTTCCACAGCAGACCGCAGCAGGCGTTTCCTTGTGTGAAGGCTGCAGAACAGGGCCCACAAATACAGAATATTYGGGGAGATCTGTCTATCCCAAACCAGTAAATTTTCTGGAAAAGAAAGATGAAGTTAAGTTTCTTGCTTGTTTATATCTCTGTGACTAAGAGCTCCTACAATAAACGCTTCAGACAGTTGTTTCTCTTCAAAATGAAGGTGAACGCCCATGAGCTAGCTTCTTTAATTTAAATTGAGCTTGGTCTGAAAAAGCTATGACACTTGTAAGCATGATTAGTACTTAAAACTGCTGTCATTTAGCCAGCAGACAATGCACGTAACAACCATTTAGTTCTTGGCAAAAACAAAAAGTTTGGGTTCTTTTTTTTAACTGTAACCTGATTTAAAATACAAGTAGTGCCTATGACTGTGGTGTGCAGTATATCTTGTGTTGCTCCTAAAGGAATTCTTTCAGAAATTTTTCAGAATAAATATTAACTCTGCTACATTCTCTGGTTCAGGACTGATACGAGCAGAGTAAAGGAGACTGTAGCATAATAATTTTGTTTAAAGCCTGTATCTCTGAATGTAAAAAAGAGGAGCCACTAAACAGTGGATGTACTGTAGTAACTTTTAACCATTTTTCTGTTCATAAGACTGGTATTATTTTTTATCTTTTGCCACTGAGAGCTTTTGCCAAAATGCTGGAGGTGTAATATAATCTCCCATAATTACATGTTTTGAGATAGAGCATTCCTTGGCTGTTTATATGGATTAAAACTGATTTAGAATGCTAGAAGGCATTCTAGCCATAATGGCAAACTAATTAGCAATTAATACTATGCTATGATTTAAGAGTCATTGTTCTGTTATACTTTGTCATTAAAGTACAGATTTTCAAGTAAGCTATGAATGTTTATTCATAGAGTTTTATCTCATTATTGTGAGATAAAATTCTTTGTTCTTTCACAAACAGAAGAAAAGTGTCATGGAATAGCAATTAAGGAAAAACAGTGTTGGGATTGGCTCTATGTGCAACTTTGCTAAGTAATTTTATAAAAGTCACTACTTACTTTTTAAGCTGTGACAATAATTAAAAAAAGAGAAGGATCAGATATTTATTCAGATTTCAATTACCCCTATAAAAGCTCTGAATATCAATAAATCAACCAACAGTTTGTTTAGCAACGGCATGTTTTTCTCTGTTAAGGTGTTGGAATCCTGGAATGGCTAGACAGATATCATAAAAGAATACTTCATAGATTTACCCTTATATAGATCTAACTTGGCACATTTTTTTTCTAATGATAGGTTAATATGTTTAGTTTATATCAGCTGCCAAGTACGAGTACTTCTCTGAACTATGTCCAAACTGAGTATGTCTAAACTAAGATATAAGACCATTTTTTTCCATTTATTTCAGTAGGGTTAGAATCAGGTACTTATTGAATCTTCAAAGTYAAATTGGAAATCTTGTGTAATCATACTTTGTTGTATCTCTTGAGCTGATTCCACCCCTAGAGCTGTGATATGTAGAGATATCTGAAAATATTTGAAGTGGCATGATCCTGATGTGATTCTTTGAATTTGTTAATGCATCCAAGTAAGTTGTTGATTTCTGAGAACCTAGAGAGTGGACTCTAATACGGTGTTTTCACTGGTTTTGTATTAGTGTTTTATGCCTTTTATTTAATAGAGTTACCATTCTTTGGTGTTGGCTTATGAGCAAATATGGTAACTATTCGATTCTCAGTTCTGATAGTCATTGTTACATCCTGTCTGTTTTACTAGCAAAGACTATCAAACAGACAGAAGGAAGGCTAGAGCTTTGAAATAAAACCTTTAGAAATGTGTTTTTTCCATGCTCTATTTGCAGATATGACTTGGAAGACTGAAAGAAACAGATGAAAGAGAAGCCTAGAATTTCATTCCAAGCCTTGGCTGTCAGCTTAAGGTACAAGTGTCTGTCTGTAAAATATTGTTGGTTAAAGTGCTTAMGAGTTCAAATAGAAAAGAAAACTTGCACAAAAAGTCTCTTTTTCCTAAGTGCACTCCTGCCTCGCAAAAAATGGGTTCTTATCAGATAACAGTTCTGTTCTTGCAACACTGGCTTGATGTTTTCTTAACACCTTGGCTAGAGTCCCTGCACACCAGCCAACCTTCTGTAGATCCCAAAAGGACTTCTCGCAAGGGAAGTTGCTCTCTAAGCAGGCCCCAGAAACCCTGCTGAAAACATCTGACATAAGAATTTGGGGTCTGGAGACTTTTGGAGGAAGTCAAAGGAAAGGAGCGAGGTGGGAGAGCGCACAGGTGTTGTCTTCAGAGGTCTGGACTAATTGAACTTAGGCCTTCCAAGAAAAACAGACAGACCTGGGTTATTTCCAACTAATGTCATGCAAAATATTCCTAATGAAAGGCAAAACTGCGCACAATTAAATGTTTTCCACATTTCATTATAAGATTGAAAATGGTCCAATTTTTATGAAGAAGGGGGAGGAGAACTGCTGAAGTACACAAATTCTTAACCGGAGATTGGCCAGCTTATGGTGGCCTCATAAACATGTAAAAATGCACCTCACTGAAGTAAAAATAGTTTGTTTCCTCCCACACTCCATTCCCAATATTTAGCATAAAGGAAAATGTGGAGAGCATGACACTACCTCACCAAATGGCAATGATTTAGCTCATAAACATGTATAATTTCTTACTGTGCAGCTCTGAAAAAATGTAACTTGCAAATTGTGTTGCAAGCTACTTTTTGCAAGAAAATTCTGTGGAGTTTTCACAAGTCCATGGTATCATTCTTTAGTTTCTCCCATTTTTTCTCAGTTGTGGAGGAAAAGGAATTAGTGGTCTGCTCTGCATGGTTTGAGCAGTCTTCCTATCTCCCCCTGCAACACTACAAAGCCCTGGGCCRCAGGAACTGCAGCCATGCTTGTTTTGTGTGGGGGCAAACTGCTGGAACAAGTAGAGAACTGTCACATTAATTCCTTGAGTACTGTGGCATGGCATCACTGCTGCTGTACCAGACGTACTCTGGCCAGGTGCAGAGGAACCCCAATGCTGCACCACAGCCCGAGTGTTTGTGCRTGCAAACTTCTCTCTCCATCCAGCCCTATGACTCGCGATGGAGTAGGGGCTAAACGTAGTTCAGAGAAATACAYGCTGAACCCAGTTATTCCAGTGAGGCAGATAGTGGCTTGGAAGTCAGGAAGCGTGGCTCATTCTTTTTTCTGTCTCACTCTCCAGCATGAGCTTGAGTAAATTTTCATCTCAGGCTTTATCTGTCTTATTCACTTTTATTTTGAAGACTCAAATCTCAGAGGTATTTCAGCATCTTTAGGTGCCTGTGTTTAAGGACAGTGGAGTTCTTGGAGGTAGGGATCTTACTTGTGTTTAACTGAGGGCCTTCTGCTTGGTGCAATATTTGCTATGCAAAAAAAAAAAAAAAAAAAAAAAAAAAAAGAGAGAGAGMGAGMGAGCGCTTGGTCCCAGGGAGCCTACTTGCAGGTCAGAAGGGGTTTGTCTKTGTTGTGTTAATGCATCAAGCTAGTGCTTATGTTTTTCAGCATGGCTGGTTAGGCCAAACAGTGTACCAAAATCATATACTTACACTGCTGTCCTTTCCCAATCTGCTTGAGTGCAGCAAGTAGAGGACTTTACCCAGTAAGTCCCCCATCTTGTCTAAGGGGCAGTTCTATCATACAAATAGTAAAACATCTCAATATGATATACTTGCAGGAGACACTAGAAATTCAATCATAGGACCATAATAGGTAATACCACACTTTCCATTTGATTTCTTAATTCAGAACCAGTGAACATTAAATTGAATCGAACCCTACTTGCCAGTCMAAGGTAGTTTAATGTGATTCCTGTTGCTAACCTGGATTTAAACTTTTGTTCTCAATTAGATTATCATATAATTTGCTTCATTTAAGCAGTACAGGAAAATTAAAAACAAGTGTTTTCTTTATCAAGCATCTATTRTTATGCTGTCTTTTCTGAGTTACAGCCACGGCATTTTAAATAATGAATCAGGAACTCCTTTTGTTTTTCAGAAAAGTTTAGTGTTCACTAGAGCAGTGGAATGAAGTAGGTTCTCCTACTGCTTACTGTCATAATGGATAAAGCTCTCCCATAAATGAGGGAAAAAGAAAGGCAGCACTAAACTTTTATTTGTTATCATTGTGTCTTGGTGGTACTTGCAATTCCCTTTGACTACTGTGACTAACAAAAAAGTTCTCAGAATAAAGGATCAGAAGCATAGCTCAGGTTTATTTCACAAAGTTAACTAGGACTCCCCTAGTGTGAAATGCAAGGAAGACTGCTGCATCATTTGGCTGAACAGTGATTTGTCCCCAGTTCAGCCATGATGACAGACACCAATTCGGATTCTATTTAAATACTATGTTAGCCTTTTTTGTGAAGAGCAGTGGCTAATCATGGGCTGCAAAAACAAAAGCTTATAAAGAATTTGAGATAGTCAAAAAACAACCAATATAAATTGATTCAAAACCATTCAGAGTTTGAAATATACAACATTTAAACAGCTTTAAGATATAGCTWCCATGACCAAAACTGTGGGTATCTTGAGTGAAGAAAAAGTGGATACATTCCATGGCACTCGTCATGACCTACAGTCTTCCAAAGAAGTTATATGTGTGCTAAACATTTATATAAAATCAGTTCAGTGTTGTGCATACATTTGAAATAGAAGAGCTTAAGGCCCATCTTGGAGGTCACTAACAGGTCCCAACACTGGAAGCTCCCTGTAACTGAGAGAGGAAAGAGTCTCTGAAATACCCTTTTTTGATTATTCCAAGCAGAGAGCAAACCATCAAGTCCAGGAAGTGTTTTCTGAGAATTCTTGCTGGCTGAGGAGTTATTAGTCATGCCAAACTTTTGATTAACACTGACTTAGGTTGATTTTCCACTAGCAGTGGGTAAATTTAAAAGAGGTCAGTGGTTTCATTCGTTTTAGTAAAGGATGTTTATCAAGACTGTCCCAAAATTCTGTGAGATAGAAATCTTCTGAGATTAGATACTTGGATAACTCTTGCTTAAGCCACAGGAAATTGGGTGTGATCATTTCATTAGGAACCAATTTGATCACTGGCTATCTCTTTGTTATTCAAGTGCAGATCTGCCAGAAGATTTACCAAATGCTGCACTCAGTTCCATAATATAATTCACTCCACTGATTTCAACTGAAGCACAGCAAAAGTGGGACCAGAACATGGTCCATAGTGCTCAGTTTCATTTCTTTGTGAGAAGACATATTGGGTTGTACAACTAACACGACTGCGTAGGCCTTTAGGAGGAGTAGCACTTGTAACTGATGAAATTCTACTTGCCTTGCTAACAGCACAGTCRTGCTGTTAAAATGGTGGTTTTTCTCAGCCTGCTGTGGTTTGAAACACTAGCTTACATTTCACAGCAGTTGACCTTCATCATGCAAAACAATGAGCAGTGGCACCATGGAAAAGTCCCAGAATACAGTTCTGTTTAGAAGAAACAAAACAAAATCTGATCCATTGGTAATCTTAGAAGTTATTTAATCTAACAGGACGGAAGACTGCTTCAGTAGCAGTGTTTAAAAACTTCTAGCCCGTATGTCAGTCCTTATGGTTTTGAAGTACAAATGAGAGTTCAAAAATTAAATCCCCAAAGGGATTTATTTTTCCTTTTAAATGCTTTACCTTATATTAATAAAAAAAGGTAAGTATTGACTGCAGTTTTGCTATGAGGCTTCCACTTTTTCAGGCTAGATTCATATCTGCAAACATTTTTAGCACAGCACATGCGTGAATAAGCACAAGGAAGGCTGTGCAAGTGCCACGTTTCTGTTCTACTTCTTTCTAAAGCACATTCCAGCCTCATGAAAGCTGCTGGGCTGATGAACAAGAAAGGCAAGAAAATTCTGTGCCTTTATATATATTCTGCTTTATAATGGCAGTTTAAGCATTTTTCCCATGCTGTCTCACTAAAATACAACAGTCAAAAGGGAAATCTTCTATAGCTGCTAGTCTTTTTCTTATGCCCATGCCATTGCAAGCATTTGTGCTGAGATTGCCAGCTGAGGGTAATATTATTTGGGGGAAGGGGAAATGGGCYTGCTTGCTCGATCGTTCTGCTTGTGTGTGCACAGGCAACCACACTGAGACTCTTATTCAGCAAAGCTTCCAAAGTGTATGCTTCAGTCTACCCATGGCAGYGAAACTGTTAAAAATGCGCTTAACTGTAATCAGATGTTCAAATTCAAAAGGATTTAAACATCTGCTTCTCATTAAGTGCATGCTTAAGAGCTTTGCTGAATCAGGGCCTTAGCTGTTAGGAAATAAACAGAGACCACCAACTTATTTTACATATACTCTTGAAGAGTGTTCAGATAGATAGTAATGACTTTCAGTCAGTACTGACCAGAGTTGGCTTTGAACTGCTGACCTAGAGGTGAAAGGCTTGTATCCTATTACCAATCCCTGGGGCAAACCAGTCTTACTTGTTTTCAAATATTAATGAATTAAATCAAGTCAAAATGTAGCCCCATTGATTGTCTTTTCCCAGTATTTTTCCTACCTCAGCATCAGTAACTGATGCTGCTGTGGAAAATGTTCCAGAATCAGGGCTGTCTGCATTTATCTGGTGTAAATCACTTGTGTTGTAAGCAGAGTCTTAAAAACTGGAACAGTTGCTTAGTTTCTAAAAATAATTTTGTATTTATTTATAATATATTTATTTATATTGTGTATTATATTTAGAAGTGGGCYTTTCCACAAGTGTTGATAGTAGCTGTTCATCGAGGAAAACACACTTCTGTAGGGATCTAATGAATTATTTAGATATCTATTCTGCTTGTGATATGCAGACATAACTCTCATTGACACTAATAGGAGATTCATATGCATGCCAGGAGCAGAGAAAATCCCTGGAGRGTATTTAGACAATATCCCTTGAAGGATTCGGAGAAAGGGAGGAGGTGTGGAGGAAAATCACTGATGCAAACAAGAATTTGTCRTTTTTCTACAGAGGATACGTGTATTTTTATTTTAAAAATACCGTGGAGGCCATTCACTAAAAAAAAATATTTAAACTTTAATTTGCCTCTCTAAAGGTATAGCTTTAGAGCCTCTAAAGGTAGATGCAGGCCATACGCAGACCTCCATTTGTAAACAGAGGCACCCTAATACCAAGAAAAGCAGATACTCCTGGTAAGTGCTCTTTTGAAAGTTTTATTTTCAGTCTTGGATATTTGACTTTTGGGAACCTCTGTTTCCAACTAAGGAGGCTTATGGAACCACAACTGCTCTCTGAAATCTGGAGATGCTTCTTTGGCATAGATGTACATTCAGTTGGCTGAGTCAGGTGAGAATGGCGTACGTCAGATGTCAGGAAGGCCTGTTCTTAGTAGGATTTGTTCGGATCCTGGGCAACCTGTGCACAGACGTCAGGCCAACGGACCAGGGACATCTGGAACCTAGGCCATGGCACGTATGAGATCCAAGTGCTATGGCAAGACACACAGACAATTTAATTTTTGTTTTATTTTTTTCATTTATTTTATTTTTTTTCAAGCCATCCCAGAGAGCTGTCCCTCTAACAGTGCGATAGCTGAGGCAATTCAGTCTGCTTTGGTAGAAATGGCCACCAAAAATCATGGTAAAATCATAACAGACACACYCCATTCTCTGCCTCTGCTGCTTCTGCTCGCCAGAGCTGTCCTGTCCTGTCCAGCCAGAAGGTCCTCCAACTGTATCAGGTGTGGATCCAAAAATCCTCAAACTTACCTTTACCACTGTGCTCTGTTCCTCAAACTGGTTATTTGGCAGCAGGGCAGAGCTGCTGTCTAAACAGGGCTTCCTGGGGCTTTTGTTTATTTGTTTTACTTGCTTTTCCTCTGTGTGTTCTGCTGTGGTCTGACCAGGGCCTGAGGAGGGGGTGATGCAAGGCAGTGTCTTAGCTGAGGCTGGTGGGGTCCATGCTTGTTGCGTTTTATGTGTATTAGAACTGAAGTTCCCTGTCCCTCTGTACATTCCTGGTGCCTGGCGTAGCTGAGCTCTTCCTGTAGGCTGTTTCCAGGCAGGTTTACGGTTTACAGGGGGAATTAAGATGCCATTGGTAAATGCTTCTGGCAAAAGGCAGTAAGTAATCTGCAATGTTGAGAAGGTTGTGATGACCTTCTCCCTGTGCACACCTGGCGGGAGGGCAGCGCTGAAGGAATTATCACTCTGTGCTTCTTTGGGGTTTCCTGGCTCTGCAAGGAGTCTGGCCCTTGCTAATCTTAGGTGTTGTAACATGAGGAGGCACCCAACCTGTGGACCGAGAAGCAGCTTCAAGTGGGTAGTATCTCTTTACTGTAAACACTTCACATCAGCTCTGGAAAACCCCAAAATAACAATATTGCAGAGTTACTGGAAAGCAAAATTGACTTAAATTTGTGTCCTGACACAAAAATAAGATGCAGCAAAATGTGACACCTCTTAGGAGAAAAAAAAAATGTAAAAAGGATAAACCAAATTCCTAGAAAAATATAAATTGGATTATTAAAATGTTTTAAGTAATCAAAGATTATATCAGTAATTCACAAAAGGATGTCTTGAAAATTTATTCAAGCAATGTCTGTTGAAGTTGGAAAATTACCAAAGCAAGTGCGGAGGATAAGGACCCTCACCTATAGGCATGATGACATGTCTAGGAATGAAAGTTTTCTAGCCTGAAGAGATTGCAGTTCACTTTAGGCGAACTTATTTTCCCCAAAACACTCGTAAGTTTGATAAATTCCTCTACCAGCTATTTTATCACAATTTATATACTGCTGAAGATATTTATTGCTTTCTCCAGTGCTGGATTTTCAGGTTGATGTAAAAGAACATGAAGGAAATGTCATCACTTTAAAAAAAGTCTTTTTATGAGACATTAATTTGGTTGCGCTGGATCACTAGATTCAGTTCTGGGTTGTGACTTGCATTTAATTTAATTGGCATGTTTTTTCACTACAATTCAGAGAAGAATGAGCCGAGCTCCTGTGAGGAAAAAAATCACAAATCAACAGYAGTAAAACTTTTTTTGGCTATTTTTATGAATGACAAACATTCTATAATTAAACGGATATTTTTGTTGAAATGTTTTATATTTCAGTAGAAAAAAGTCYCTTTCCTTCTCCACATCCCCCAAGCCAATTTGTTTTCTTTTTTGAGAAAGAAAATACTTCTTTTATAGAGCTAAACATAAATTCACATAAATTGTGTAAGTAAGTATTTATCCACTTACATTGTTTGCTTCTGCTTACAATACTTTGCTCTATAAAAAAAGAAATTTTGAAATGATATGATGTAGCTAAACTAGAGACTCAAAACATTACAACTTGCAACATTACAACGGTTATGCCGTACTCTTTCCTGGGACTGATGGCTCCAAAACAGAGGCAAATACTGAAGGAGAAAATACTGAGTTTTTAAGTGTCCGTCTGGAATGGATTTAACTGGACTGTTAACGTAGGTGGCTTTAAAACTGGTTCAGATGGAAATGCAACAATGTCAGGTAGGGTAGTAGAGTCCATTAGCCTGTTCGTTTTCACTTCATGAATAAAAGACATACATTTAGCTGTCAATGTAGGTAATAGAGGTCATTTGTAACCAAAATGGTTTGTTTTCTCAAGGTTTAGAGTAGACATCAAAGTAGGTCAACTGGGGCAGTGTCTACAGTGCAGCTCTTGTATGCATAAATATTGATGTCCTTTAAGTCAAGTAATAAACCATTCTATTATAAAGATATAGGGAAGAGGAACAGGGTTAAATATTTTCAGTCAGTCTTACTCAAAGACATCAATGCGTCTTCAAGAGCTTTCCTGTCAGTAGATCTACCTGACGAAGAGGGGGTTACACCACTATCCCTGTCTGACCTCTGCTTCTCTACAGATTTGTACCCTCCTCCTTGCCAGAAGTCGTATTCAGAGTATGCTGTCAGCATAAGGGTGGCAGCAGTGGTCATCGTCATCACCCTCGGCCCCTTCCCTSTGCCTCGCGGCTGATGGAGCAGCAAGCCTGATGCTGCCCCAGCCTCTGCCTTCTCCTCTGCCCCTTCCCATGATGATACCACACTGGCTTGCATCTCTGTTGTGTAGGAAGCAAAATTCAATTTTCCTCATACTTCTGGAGGCACAGTGCTACTTACAGTGGCAGCCCCTCTGCGTTCGGTGGGCAAGGAGCATGAGCCCTCCACAGGGCTGCTGACCGAATAGTGCAGGACCAGGCTATGCAAAAACTTGGATGCAAGTAAATCCTGCTCCCTCCCCTTTGTCCCTTTGCAAAAAAGAAATTGAATTTACATCACTAAATTTGGTCTAAGGGGGCTTTCTTCAGGGTGAGGGATTTACTCAAACCTGTTTTCTAGCTGGGAGTTTCAATGGTTTGGTCTRTATTTCCTTAACAAAGATATATGCTAGGATTAAAGGATCTTGAGTTAACCTCCCTGGCTTATTTAAAATGCACTCTTTGTAAAGTACACATCAAAAGTGTCATGAACTCTGTTTCACTCTGGGTGGTAAGSAGGGTGGAGAAATGTTATAAACAAAGTAGTACAGGGTAAATTGTAATGTAAGAAGCAAATTTTTTCCTATACAAGGCAGCTGAACCAAAAATACACTCCCTAGCTGCAAAACCATGCTAAGGAGGCTAATGCTTTATTATTATCATTGCTTTACTGTTACGCTGCTTCAGAGCAGCATTTCATACCCTTCTGGGAAAAAAAAAAAAAAAAAAGGTTAGACAGAAATATACTTTACATGGAATGAGGCTTGCCGAGCACTGCTGCTTGCTTCTGCAAGATGAAGTTGCAGGTGGCTTACAGGTTGGCAAGTATGCTGTATTTAACACTGCCCAGCTTCTGTAGTTTGACTTTATGGGTTAGAGAATCACTAACTTCTGTTTACCTTATGGCAGTTCCCAAGACACTCCCTTAAATACTAGCCTCTGGTTTTGCTTTCCTACACTTGTCAAATAACAGATTTGGAACAAATTGTGTAGTGGCGTAAATGCAATGCATAATTATCTACCTTGCTACCAGAAGACAATGATAATTATGTTTTTATTTTAAATCACACGGTGGAGATGGCTATGTTTCTTACAGTTCTAGTGTTGCAATGACCATAATAACACTTTAAGCTTCTAGTTCAGAAATGTGGTTTAATCTTTTTCTTTTTTTTTCTCCAAAGAAAATTTTAGCCTGAGGAGCAGAAGGCAGATAAACACCTTACTTTTCACATTGGCATTTGCAATACAACACAACATGGAGCAACAGTTACACATACTGGAAAATATATAKATATATGCATTTTTTAATAAATTCCTAGATAATATGTGGGAGGTTTCAAACTAAGTATTGAGGAATTAATCTTACAACAGTATCAGCATTTGTATTTAAATGCCCTACATAGTTCRTACACTAAGAAGTACTTCTTGCCTCAATCTGAAAATGCGGCGTTTGCATACTGAATACTCAGCAATATTTTAAGGAAAGAATAAGTACAATACAGCAACTGCAGCTGTGAGAGGAAGGGATATGAGCTGTCAGTTGGCCCAGCTAGTCCTTATGGCAAAGATGTCAAACTGTACTGCCTCTCGCCCTTTACACATGTCACGCTATCTGCTGTTGCTGTTTATTTGTTGCAGTTTGGTCAGAGCTTTGGGACCTTCATCCCACCTGTTCCTTTTCTCAGTGCATCAGATGCGCTGCTGCATCTGTGGCCGTGTAATTTGTTCCTGCCTGTTAAGGACAGCTCTCCAATCACCAGCACAGCTCACTGGCCAAGAAGTCACCAGTGAGAGCAGCAGCCATATGGGATGAAACTTGTATGTTTTTGTACTTCATAACAACGTTTAGCTGAAACACATTTTCTGCTGCCTGATACTAACATTGCTCTTCCTATGCTAGTAAGTGTGAAACAGTCCTGTTAGGAACAGATTTGCCAGAAAACAAAATATTTTTGTTCTCCACCAAGTGACTGAAAGAATCTTTCCAGTCACTGAGAGAGAAACAAAGAGGAATAAAAATGACCCTCTGTTTGAAGGACAGGAGGGGAATGATCATGTGGGTAGGGGGAGCCACAGCCCAAACTGTTGTACATCCTACACGAACACGCGCGCGCGCACACACACACTGCTCAGAAGTTAACACTGAGCAATGAAGAGTGTAAAGCATGACTAATAATGGTAATATTTTGGAAGTTAAGACTTATTTACTCCCATAAAGTCACCACTTCCACTGGGAAATGAAGTTCTGATTTAGAGGGGCTGACCATCCTGTGCAGCTCCCCAAGTGACAGCCTTCACTTTGAGCTATATGAGCTGTATTTTATAATTTTTCCATCAGTCTCACCTGTTAAAGGTCTGAAYTTTTTCCATTTGCTAGAAACACTTTTTGCTGTTCATAACCCCACCTTTGTGGGCATGTCACACAACCCCATGTAACTCTGTAACTCTATAAGGTCACATTTTAATAAGTGAATGCAGTCCTCTGCCATCTGTAGATGATGAACACCTGCATTAGGAGAGCATTGAATTCTTTCAAGGTATTCTTGAATAGACTTGTGAATAAAAGTATCTCCTACATCTCAAGACATGTGAAAACAATAGTCCCACAGAGTCAGAGGCAGTGTATTATGAAATTTAAACGTGTTTTACGTACATGGGTCTTAGGATAAATCCTTTCTTTCTTTCAGCTGTGAAATCCCTCTTTCAAGCCTTCAAATAACCCATCTGAAAGAAATCATTCCAGCAGAGCCATTACAATTAATTCTATTATGTAAACCTGTAATTTCAGATTTTCATTAAACTGACAAATGGCTCCTCAGAGCCATTTTCTAAATTACAAAATACATCTCGGCTGTTTTAAAAGGCCTGTTATCACACACTATCCTGTAACATAGGACTATATTAGTGGGTGAAATTTAGTCCTTAACCAGGATTTTTAAGGAAATGTGTTAGGTGCCAAGTGCATCTGTAGGTACATAAATACAGAAATACATAAATAGAGAGCCTGCTATCAGCCTGCTCAATTGAGGATCCAATTGAGCTGATTGGTGCACAAGATTTTTGAAAAAAAAAATCATATTTTTCAGTGCCTTACAAAAATACCAGTGTTTGGGGGGGAGGGGAGGGAGGGCGCAGAGTGGCACAAATTGCCAGGCAATATGAGTGTCGTTAGGAGCGAGTTTTTGTGCCAGCCTATTCTGGCTACATTACGCACCTCTTCACCCTGCAATAAAGTTCCTCATCCTCCTGGGTGAGCACCTTGGGAAACTCATTACCACAGATCTTGGGAGAACTTTCCAGAAATGGTAGAGATGCCCTTATACTCGCAGGCATGGGAATTTAGTTGAATGGTCTCCTAAAGAAATCAATAATCAGATCATTTCAAAGGAACCATTCAACAAAACCTTGGATAAAATGACAGATTACTTTCAACATTGGTTTAAAGCATTTATGCTTATAATTAAGAATAACAGACAAAGAGTATTAAGTAAAGGAGAGTAAACATCCAGCCAGTCGTTAAAAGAATGGAATTTTTCTAATCCTCTTACAAAGATGCTGTTTTGGGTCAAAGTCCCTCTCTACATAAAGCAGTCACACCACATTTTTTAAGTCAATGAAGAGCTGAGAGCTGTAGTCCAGACCCTCAAAAGTACTTTAAATAGACAACTCCCACTGAGAGACAAGCATCTAAATAAACCTGGGGACTTGGGCCCAAGAGATGAATAAAGAGGGTTTAGCTCACACTGCTTTGCATAGTATATAATTATGTAGCCAAATTAATTTGATATACCAGAATTTTACTAATGCTTTATTGGCTGGAGGTTTCCATATTCTGTATCACACATGTTTAATCTCAGGGTTAAGAAACTCTGAAAAGTGCTTTTTATTAGGTTAAACTGACAGATTTTATTTCATACAGAGCCACATTTATAGACAACATCTGGTCTTTACGTTTATTCTCCTTTGTGTTCACCAATGATTGTTTGTTCCTGGGAAAGGGAGCATGGGATTATTTATATCTCTCTCACAAGTGACTGTTTGAATCTGCAAAATAAAGTCCAACTTATGTTTTTATTCCTTAGGTACCTGTGAATCCCAGTCAAGCCTCATGGTCTACTTGTGCTATTCCAACCATTAGTAAGTACTYTTAATTGCATTTGTCTTCCTTTGAGAAGAGTTTTCTTGAGTCCTTTTGACCCCTTATAGAACCTGTGAGCCCATAAGGTCCAGTAGACGCTTCTTCAACACTGAGCTCAAATCTTATCCAATTAGGCCCCCTTGTAAGACATGGTTTAATGAATTGGAAGGACTCTGAATTTTACTTCTAGCCTATCAATCCCAATAAAAACTCCCTAAGCTGCATAATTAAGTTGGCAGCTTTTTCCATACTTGCCTTCACGTCACTTTGTTGGAAGACTTCTCTGTCTGAAATGTCTTTATCACTCTGCTTAACCCTCAAATCTAAAGTGAGTAGTCTCTTCTTCTACRAAGCCTATTAACTTCACTCTGCCAGCCAATGTAATAAAGCGATTGAGTAGGTGGCACTGGATGTCGTGTTTTCAGTGTCTCCTGTTTTGGATGGTGAAAAAGTAGCATGTATGAACAGTGAGGTCCAAATACCCATGTTTCTAAGCTATTTACAACACACAAGTAGGTAGCAGAATCATCTGCCCTTCTGAGAAAGGCTCCTGATAAGGCTCATAAACTGTTTAGGATTATGTTGGCTAGTGGTGCTTTTCCTCCTTGTGTATTGGTAGTTAAGCAGACTTATTCTCAGTTCAGAGAAGGGGCTCAGAAGTCTGGAGAGGACAAGATGAACATTTTCAAAATTGTTCTTTCAGTACACCAATGTTTTAGGCACAGTCTTAGCCCTTGGTATTCAGGGATGATGTGGATCTGCAGCCTAAGGTTCAACATCCCTGTTTAGACATGGACATTTAAAAATGGAAGTAACCCAAATTA
Source organism: Rhea americana (assembly GCF_003343005.1). Lineage (NCBI taxonomy): Eukaryota > Metazoa > Chordata > Aves > Rheiformes > Rheidae > Rhea > Rhea americana. Next base: position 2,515,823 of record NW_028186579.1, read on the forward strand.
GAGAGCAGTTTCAAAATTCTGAAAGTGAATTGCCCAAGATCATCTGCGCTACAAAGAGTAATTCAAAAGACCCCTATTCTCAGACAAATACAGAGACATATATATGGGCATGGATAAGAAAATTGTGTTTAAGTTGTGTGGGATTTTGCTCTCTGGTAACATGTAGCGCATATATAAAATAAATGGCAAACCCTACCTGGATCCTGATCAGAGAAATTGAATTGAGAGAGTCCATGGACATCGAAGTGAGGCTCATCTTACTGCATTTAATACAATTAGAATTTTAAAAACAAGCCCCACAAATTTCAGTTAACATTTTTGTGGTAAAAAGCTGATTGGTCATTTTTTTTGAAAATATCTTAATTTTTTTTCTCCTAAAAATTAATACCTTATGCTGAATTAAGGAGTAAACAAGAGGCTGACCCATTTAGTATGAAGAGTAGGAGAGCAATGAGTGAGTCAGTTCTTTATAATTTTACATACCACAATCACTTAAGACTCATGTGGGCTAAATAGTGCCCTGTGGCATTTTACATCTCCAAAAAAAGMGAAAGGAAAGGAGCTTCATCGGAATACCGCTAGTTCATGCTGCAGAGAGTGCCACAGGGGGCTGCAGTTTTAAATGCTAAATTGCTTAGACAGAGAGACTATATTATGTCCTATAGGTACATAGTTTTACTGTGTATTTGGCTGCTTGTTGTGCTGAACTCTGGGCCAATAATGTATTAACACCCTTTGCACCCTCCATCTATTTCCTGAATTATCTTTTGTATTAAAGTAGGAGCTATTCTTAGTTGTTATTTTATTTTCACCTTTACTTCTCCTCCTCTTTCTTTTATTCAGATACTAACTAATGCAACAATGACTCATGATAATTTAAGATGAGGTTAGTGGTGCTAAGTTTTTCACTCCATCTCTGTCTGTAGGCTCTGTGGACCAGTTACAGTGCATGCCAATTGTACTATGTAGAAAAATAGCATATTCAGATAGCAGATAGATTGGGAATAGTGCTATGACTCATGAACCCTCTGTAATTATTTCTATGAACAGATGATTTGGTGTTTAATATAGGCATCTTTTAGAATCAGCATGTGCAGTAAATACTGTATTTGTTATAAGATATTCTTTTAAGAGCCCCTTAAAAGAGTATTTCTCTTCCTTTCAAAAAAAAAAAAAAAAAAAAAAAAAGAGGCTATATTCAATCCACTGTTGATAGCAGTGAGGATACTGTAGGGAGAAATTATAGTATAGAAATTATAGTATAGAAAGAAAACCACAGCCTTTGAAAAAATAAAATCATATTTTTTTCACGAAATAACTCTGATGTCATTACAATCATTTAAGTAGCAATGGACAGCAGTGTGAAGCGAGGTCCCAACTACGCACGCAAGCTGACACTGATACATATCTACCAGCTGCACAAAAACGAAGTTTTAAAAATATTCTCTGTATTCATTGTGCAGAACTTATTCCAGTGCCCTTCAGGTTCCTTGGGAATATGGCTTCTACCACTGTTCAGAAAAGACACAAGTATTAATGAAGAGAATGACCCAACTAATTCCTCAGAACTCTCAAAAATATTGACAAATCCCTCAGTGTTTAGCAAATGCTCAGCACCATTAGTCGTCTTCATTTTCTTGTTTCATGAATTTAACACTCATATTTCTGAAGGTCAGTTTTAGATTTCACTTCTTGGAGATGCCAGTAAATTTTAAGGAATAATCTTAAATTAAAAGGGTGATTTATTTTTAAAGGTCCCTAATTCCCACATTAAAATGTTCTATTCAGGGTGGAGAAAAGAAGAAAAAAAAAGTCCAAAGTCTCTGAACTGCCTGAATTAAGCCTATAGTACTTGGTGAATGGTCAGTAATACTGCTCTGTGAAAGCATCTGGAGTCTTAGGGGATTACTGGAGTGGTTGAAGATGCATCAGAAATGTCCTCCTMGCTCAAGCATAGCTTATACTGCCTGAGCATTTAAACACCATGCTCTCTAATTACTTTGACTGTTGCATATTCTAAAACACACAAAGCACGCCCTCTCTTACCACTTGATCTTGGCAGGCAGTAGGGTAAAATCTTCACTTGGGTACTCTGGATCTCTAAACTCAGCCATGGATTGGAAATCTACATTTTACCAGGCACTGGAATCAAAACCGCAAGGTGACAGAAGCCAGGTTTCTCTAAAATAAGTAGACCTGCCAGAAAGATATGAAGTAAAAGACTAGGTTGGAAACACATGCTACGACTTGGTTTTGCTGTTTTTTTCATGTCTTTTTCCAGTGCAAACAATACAGATTGTTTTGATCATGCATGTATAATACATGTTAACTTTATAGTCCTGTGTATAAAAATCAATGCAGTATTGTGGGAATATTCTTGTGCAATTTTCATCATTGCCAGTACAGATCAAAACATCCATTTCTTTTAGTTTTCAAGTAATAAGCCCAATGTGCAGATGTGTGTATGTATAKGACATACTGGTCCTCCATCTAAACTCGGTATGTACATTTGGTTGCCATGTGTTAGAAATGCTGCTTTGTGACTACAGTCTCGTGTAGGGCAATGTCTGAGTTTCTGAGAAGACTACACAGTGCTGTTCACCAAGTCTGTGTTACTTTTTTATCCAAATTCACATAAGAAATATAAAATGGTTGTGATGATTAGCGCCTAATGCTTTCAGATACTGTTACCAATCAATAGATGTGGTGTACGTTTCTAGGAGACTCATGGACTGTTGTTCACTCCATTGCTTTATATATTGGGTTTTGGTTTGGTMCCTGGTTTCAGAAAGAAACGTCTAGGCCAGCACCTAAAATACTAATATTGTTCAAGCAATRGAGGCCATGATTTTAAACCATGCAGGTCTGGTTTAATATTCTACAACACAACTTAACCAGACCTACTACAATGCCAAAGCCATCAAACTAATTCCTGAAGGTATAGGTATTTGTGCTACTGATGATGAGAAAATGAAGAAATTGCAGTGGATTTGGGGACTTACCCTCTGTTTCGTCAAGTGCAAAACAGAATGGAAAGAAATAGGAATTATGTCTGTGGAAATCTGTCTCCCCACAGAGAAACTCACACCTACACATTGCMTAGCAAGTGTCAAGTAGACCTCTGTTCCAGTGTTACAGCTTTGTTCACCCATGGGTTCCTTATCACATTTTTCAGCTTGTTTCCCTTTATAATGTTTCTTGCTGAAAGGCCATCATTATGGGCCTGACCTGACTACTGGAGTTATGAAGAAGAAAAAAGTTATGCTGATGGAGAATAGATAATGACAAAGAGTTTATTCTCCTTTCCAGACCATCAGCTGAGAGGGACCTGCTATCAGCAGTAACTGAGCCTTGAATCGCACGTTTTCAGTGCTGCAGGCGGGAGATGGTCTTGAGTTACAAAGYTAAGTCTCACATCAATTAAAGTCTGTGTGTACAGCAGCTGCATTCAGAAAGGTGGAGGAGATTTAATCTTCACCTTTCACCCTGGGTCAAAATACAAGGTTACCAAGACAGACTGTTATTAAAAATGGATTGTTTCTGCCAACTTAATGTTAGAAGTTTGCAGTTATTACTAAAGCACTTTGTTACTTGCTCCCTTTGTTAAAGAAACTTGTAGTTAAATAGCAAGGAAGTAATAAAACGGTTGAAAGGAACAAATAAATATTTATGCTAGACTTTCACAAGCTGTACTAGTTTTATTCTTTCTTCTTGATAAACGTTAGAGAGTTATTCTCTACTGCATCTTATTGGTGAGTACGTGAATTATACTGGTTAAGTATAAAGAGAGATTTCCAGGATCGAAMACTAACTATGTACTTAGCATGAATAGAGGTGCATAGGAGGATTTTGAGAAGGAAGATTTTTATTAGTGAAAAGATTTAAAAAACAATCCTTATATGATGCACTAGYCTCTTGGCTGAATCTCAGAAATCCTGTGTCCAAATTCACCACATCATTGGAGTCTGTGTGCCTCTTTCTACTATATTTCAGAGGAAGCTGAATAAATCCCTAAGAGGAACAAATTTGGGAATAAATTTGTTCCTGGGTTGTAAAGGTAAATGAGATGTGATTGATCATATGGGTATCTCACTGTCTTTTAAATTTGGTTTGTGCTCTGAATTTGAGGCCAAATATCTTTGCATTCAAATAAGGAAATATCTAGAGCCATACCCTTTGTGTCTCTTTTCATTTAAAGAATAAATTGCCCCAAAGAGACAATGCACATATTTTCTATGGTTTTATATAGCCTATTTTCCAAAACTTTATGGAGAAATATTTAACTGCAAGAATATATGTGCACTTTAAAGGTGGGGTCAAAAATCTGGGTTTCATATAGGTAAAAGTCTACCATTACTAAAGTCAATGGAATCTTTGTCATTGGCTTGGAAGGGTATGAATGAACTGCCTGTGAACAAGGGAAACTCTTACTGTCATTAATTTACAGAAATTTTGTCGTTCCAGTTTTACATCATTAACCTCAGGTAGAGTAAAGCTGTCATAACAGAACAGAAAAAGCAAGCTGTGCTTGTAGCAACTCTTACTCTTTAAGGATAATGTTTGGAAAGTCAACTCAGCCAAGAAAGTTGAATTTAGGGAAAGAATTTTCATCTTCTAACGTGGAAGTCAAATACACAATTTGTTGTGTCTGTACTGGGTTCAGTGGCATTCACACTGGGAATGTGCCCCTTTGAAAAACTGACTCAGAGCATGCGTTAGTCCTCTGTACAAAGAGTGTATATTTTACGACATGTGTGCATTGTTTGAGTTATAACTGAATATGACTTTTTAATGTATTCCAGATATATTAAGCAACAGCTGAAGAAGTATGTGGAGCTTATTCTAGTTTTTATTCTAAAACACATGTACTTTATTTATAATGTGGAAACTGTACAGTCATCACAGTAATTATACTTTGACATTTAGCTTTTTTATTCAAAAACAATACTTTTCTTAAAATTACAGCAGCATTTTTAGTTAATTTCCTATTTAAACACTTAGTGTTTAAATTAGTCTATTTAGTGTTTGAATGGTACTGTATGAAACTGATCATCACTTGCCGATTAAAAAAGGTTCTATGCAATAGCTCTAGGACTGGAATAAGTTATAGATAGCTTAGATCTGGGGTGGCATTTGATGATTTTTGTTCAAAAAGGCAGAGGTCTTCTTGTATTAGAAAAAGTCTAAAAATATGAACTGCATATAACAGTCAAAGTGTCTTCCTGACTCTGCTGAAAGTCTTAAATAGTACCCATCTACTCAGCCCTGGTGAGACCTCATCTCGAGTACTGTGTCCAGTTCTGGGCTCCCCAGTACAAGAGAGACATGGAGCCACTGGAGAGAGTCCAGCGTAGGGCTACGAGGATGATCAGAGGGCTGGAGCACCTGCCCTGTGAGGAACGGCTGYGAGAGCTGGGCCTGTTCAGCCTGGGGAAGAGAAGCCTGAGGGGGGATCTGATCAGTGTGTACAAGTACCTGAAGGGAGAGTGTCAAGGGGACAGGGACAAACTCTTTTCAGTTGTCCCATGGGACAGGACAAGAGGCAATGGGCAGAAACTGAAGCACAGGAAGTTCCGCCTGAACGTGAGGGGGAATTTCTTCCCTGTGAGAGTGACGGAGCCCTGGCACAGGTTGCCCAGAGAGGTTGTGGAGTCTCCTTCCCTGGAGATCTTCAAGGCCCGCCTGGMTGCAACCCTGTCTAACATGCTCTAGGTGACCCTGCTTGAGCAGGGAGGTTGGACTAGATGATCTCCAGAGGTCCCTTCCAACCTTACTGAGTCTGTTATTCTGTGATTCTACCTCAGACAGTTGTGAACCAATTTCCATTCCATCCAATTTAATGGAAGGATGTAAAAGTCTTTGTAAAACCCTAGCAAAAAAGAGGGTCATGTAACCCAATATATCTGATGAGTCCAAGGGTAAATATGAGTGCATATTTACAGGCGTTGCTGTGCCTTTGGAAGAAAAGAGGCTGCACTCAGGGGAAAAGATGACCTATACTACTATTCTTATTTCTTTCAAAAGTTAGCAGGCCAAAGGACTCCCACTGCAGGTGAGAAATAGTGCAGAAGAAGAAGTGCCATGCTGGGCCACAAAAGATGTGATTTTATACTGTCCAAGAACCTAATGCAGCCTTCAGACGTCTTTAGCAGGACACTTCTGAATCAAATACTCAGGTAAAGGTATGTGAGATATAAGGACTAGTTTTAGCCTGTATTGCTATCACAGATTTCCTAACAGTCACTTTTACTTTGGGACAATGTGGAAGAGAATATTTGTTTTCAAAGAATTCAAAAAGTGAGATAGCAAGGATTTTAAATATTGAATAAAATATTTATTGAGTAGAAATATTGTATAAAAACTTGAAAATTTTTCAAGCTCTAAGTGTATTAATTAAAAGTATATTAATAAAAAGTCACCATGTAGTCTTTGTGGCTGATGTCCACTGTCAGCAAGCTTTCTAAACCAGCTGTTAACACAATGAGAGAGAAAAAGTATTTGTACTTACTGTGTAAGTGTCTCTCTACAGTGGTCTGGAAAGAAAAGATTTGAAAATCTAGTGCAGAGAGAAGAAAATGAGAAAAATAAAATAGGGAAAGGGAAAAGGAAAGGGAAACAGAAACGGATATGGAAAGGAAAGGAGGAATCGCCTTGAAGATTAGAAATAAAACAAAAAAAACAGTCATAGTTTCCCAAAACTCCACTTTCTGCCTACTCAGCGCTGTTACATTCACCTTGTAAAACAGAGGAAGAAATCCAGTCTTGAAGACACAGAAGTCTCAATTTTGGAACAGACTCCACTCAGTAAGCCCTCCTGACCCCGTGGCTTTGGCACAGCTTTGCAGTGCACCTTTCTCCATATGCTTCCTCTTGGCTTCGCACAGGTACCAGGATCACTTGCATGGAACCCCGCGTAGGACTGTTTCCAAGTCACCTGAAATAATATTGGCAGTGCAGTTTATAAAAACATCACTGTGTACCACTTTATTGAACACAGATGTGGCTCTTATGAGGGCCTTGTTATCTGGAGGTAAGGCCTTACCTTCATTTGCTTGGGTACCAGCATCCTACAAAGAGATCTCTGTTGTAGCGCATTAATGTAGTGGTGGTAAAACTAGCTGCAGCTTCTGGTAGGGGCTTTTTGTAGGGGTTGCACAGATACAGAGCAGAGGTGTTCCTCCAGTCCTGACCTCCTTCAAGAGAAAGGTCAGGAGGCCAGATTTTTTTTTTTTTTCTTTTTGCGTTTGTATGTTAAGTGCCAGAGTTTGGAAACTCTTAGCTAAGCTAATAGTGTTTTGAAAAATTCTCCACCGAAATGTAAAATGCTTTATAAATAACTTGAGAATACAGCAATTGATACCTGTTAATTTATTAATTTAGGAAGCTAAAGATGCTGTAGAGAAGAATATCAGAACAAGTATCAGAAATGCAAGTAACTGAGATTTTTCTGGGTTTGAGTGGGATTTCTTTAGTATTTGTTTTTAAATGTCCTATCATCTGTGGTTAATATGTGGCTTGCTGGATATAAACTGCAATAGTTTGTTCGAATTTTTTTATTATAGATTTTTACTCAAATTTTCTGATTTTGAATAGATTTCTGCTAAAAAGATTTTTCTTCTCTAGGACAGAATTTCTACCAAAAATCTCTATTATTTCTGGTAAAGATGGACAGAGATTTTGGTAGCCCTGTATTCAAAAATCTTCCCTGGGCTGATGGAAATTTAGTCATAAGGCCTTAGTCTGAATTAGGCAGACAAGAGCTCTGACTACCAGGCTTTTAACTGGGACTGCATTGGTCTCTCCTGAACTTTTGTTTTTTACATGAATTTTAGAAGAACTTGTTTTCCATCCCCACAGGGAACAAGAAAAGATTTTGCTTGAAGGCTGAAAAAGTTTCATGGTACAGAAACACTATTTAATATCCCTATGTACTCTAGAATTGAGTTTGTCAGTGCAGTCTGAATTTTGTCTTTGATCTCTGAAAGAAAAAGACAGCCCGTGAAAATATTGCTGAACTAAAAGAACATAACAGGCTTAAAATACCACATTTTGATAAAGGGTAAAATGCTACATTCTGATATAGTATATCAGACAAAATCCAAGGCCTGTGAATTTAGCAGAAAGACTTGCACTGCAGTAGCGAGACAATTTCGGCTTTGAAACTTGGTTTCACTTCAGGTATTTATCTATACCTCATCTGAATTTATTGAATGTCTAGTCTTGTTATCTGGTCTTTGATATTTTCTATCCCCAGAAGTATGGCACAAAGAAACAGTTGGCAAAGAACATGCACATCAGTGGTCACTACCCAGCGTGGATCCCTCTAGCGAAACCTTTTAATTTGATGTACACCACAGGGCTAGCTTAACTGATTCTTGCTTAGTAATAGATAGGCACTGAGGAAACATGCATGAACCATGTTCCCCTGAGCCACCTGCAGTACAGCTTTGAGGGCTTTTGCCTTTTATAAAATCACTGAGAGCTCCATCAACTGACTGCACTGAGCATGCAGGGTCCTGGAGCAAGAGTTCGTCCGCAGTTGYGTACAGCCCAGGCATGACCGCCTTTCAACTTACTCTTTTCCTAGGACACGCTCCATGGGTAGCAGCTTTGTACCCTGTTCCTCCCTCATCGTGGGAGCATGTGCACTGCCAAGCATTCAACACGTACCTTTGTCAGGTGAGTAACCACATGCAATTTAATGTCAAGGAATTTTATAGCTTGAGAAGTATTTTAAGGAGTGGATTGGAGAAAAGCCCTATCCCTCCTCCCTCTGTGCAAGTCCCAGTCAGCTAAGCTTGGRCCATGCAAGAAGAGGTGTGCTATAGCACTGTAAAAACTGGTGTAATCAGGGCATTTTCAGTGCATGCTAACAAATTCTGGTAAGCCAAAATGCCTTCCTTCTCTCAACTTTGATGAACCCTGTAGGAAGGTACATATCAGTATGGGAAATAAGTTCTATCCACCTAGCATGGATCTATTTCTGCCAGTATATAAGGAAAGTTCAGCATAATTATTAAAAAAACATAAGAACACGTACTGAACTTTCTACTGGATCAGCAAGGAGGACTGGGGTTATGAGTGACCTCAGATGGCTTAGCCATTATCTGACTTTTACTCTAATTTTATTCATGGAAAACTTGTTTTCCTCTCTGTGCAGTACAAATAAGCAGTCACCTACAACATTAAATAATGAAATTCAAATGTACTGAGTTAATCAGTGGAAAAGTGCTTCATCTGAAAACTCCATGGGGGATCACGTTTCAGAACACAAGTGTCCTTGTACAGTATGTGTTTCCTCTTTGGTTCATAGGTTTGCTCATGCAGAGATTTGGAGTAATATTGAATTACTGCCTGAAGTCATGCCTGCCTATCTCTTTCATTAATTACCTTGCATGGCTTTGGGACAGATTAACTGATAAATATATGAATCCCTGGTGTAGTAACCTTTACTGTGTACTTAGAATAACTGATAGGCATGTAATCTCAGAATCTGCAAAAACTTTTTTCCTTCTCACAGATTTCTACTCCTCTTGCTATTTGAGTTGCCTTCCACCTGACTGTATTGTAGTTGCTAAAAATACTACTAATCTGACAAAAAGGAACTCTGTAACAGAATTCAAGATTTCAATCCAAATGAAAGATTGATAAAGCTTTTCATAGAATATATTTGTTTCTTTTTTTTTTGCATGTTAGTATTAAAGATGGAATAAACTCCGTAATGCCCTGTGTAATCTTCTCCAGGCATCAGATGCTTCAGAGTAAGCTAAGAAATGCAAATCAGCCAACCAACCATTTTTCTGTATTGTTTTTTCTTCTGGAAAATGTCTCAGAAACTGGTCATTCTGCGAGAGTAATCACACTGTCTTAAAAAAAAAGTATAGTTTTTGATGCAGCTGTATTTTGTGTTTCCCTCCTCTGCCTCTTCTGCAAACTAATTGTTGCAAATTATTTGGCCAATGGAGCTCTTTTTTCTGTGTGCAAAGATTACTCATAGATTTGTTTTAATTTTTTTAATTTTTAATGTGACATTATTCAGTGTACCGCATTTCAGATACCATTTCAGCATCTACAGAACAGGTGAATTCTTTGCTTTAATTATCTATTGTTAGTTGTTCTTGCTGCATAATCTATCTAGTGCTCTGGYTAGACAGTATTACTGGATGGAAACCGTGTGTCGCTTCACATGTGTATTCCCATAAACTTTACTTTTGRTCACCACTGCCAGTCAAAAGAATTGGTTGGTCATAGTCTGAGGAAATGAAATAAAACTAGATATCAATATTCTAAACCATGTATACAGATTTCTCTGAACTGAGGTTTTTGAGCACACCTTTCTTAGGCCATTGTATAGATATATGTAATCAAATCTAATAATTTATGATAAGGCCACCTCATTTACCAGGAAATTATCTCAAGTGAACAAGTCATTTCACTAATGCCATTGTATCAGGTCAGATGGTAACTATCCCCATTCCCTGGAYTGGATCTGAATTGGTTATCTACATCCATTTATCATTTCCTTCATAACCTCAACTTCCATACCCACAGCATCTTGATTATTGGAGTTGCTCTCACATGTAAGTGCCCTTTTAAAATTTCCCTCAGTCTGTGTAATTGAAAGGATCATTTCAGAATCATCAAGAAAGAATACAAAAGGCAGTCAGAGGATGTTAATGGAGGAAGAAGGAATTGCAGAACATTTAATTCCTCTGGTGAAACTCTACCTGAACAAGTCACAGTATTGCATCCAAATAGTTAATTATGCATATATAAATATGGAGCATAAGATTCTAGGGCAAGATTCATGGATGGTGCTGAAAGAAGTTGAATTGCAAGGATAGGATTTTTAAATGTGTTTGCTACTGATACATTAAAAATTGCTTTAAAATCTCCAGCCCCGATAGATTAGATCCAGTGCTAAGGTTTCCCTCAGTATTTCTGCCATTTTCCCATATAAGTAACTAGTGTATTTCCGTTAATACCATATAGTTTAGATAAAGCTTTAATAAGGTTGACTGTAAAGGGGAGGCACTACTTTGGTTAAAACATTACAGTCTGAATAAACACATCTGTGAGACAGACAGGTATACTGGAAATAGAGATACAACCAATTGCATCTTCAAAGCTTTGAATATGAAAGAGRACTATGGGGAGGGGAGAGCTAGCAGTCTTTTTGATTTATTAATCTTCTTTGACACTGCTATGGAATTTCCTTCACTGGAAGATATTTAGAAAATTACCAACAAGACAGTGTTTGTCCATGAATTGTGACAATAACACTGATAGTCTGTAGTTCCTTAGGAAACTTCTGTAGGATGAGGAAAGCTTGGGTTACACACCCATGATATAAGCAAGTCAGTTTATAGCAGCCTCCATCCTCTTGAGCCTGAACACTCCTATTGCTAAGCATCCATATAATTTATGCCTATAGAAGTACAATTCCTCAGAGTATCTTTTTTTCCATCTGTTCAGCTTGAATGGAGAACATTTGTTAAACAGTGTTTGGAGGGATGTTGGCAGTAAAATACATGCCCACCCTGATGTTAGGCTAGTTAACTGCTCTTGCTAGGCACAAAGCTGATATTGTTAGAYGGCACAGCGCTTGAACAACTACAAATACAAGTACATTTTCTTCTGTTCTTACAAAATTTAAGTATTCTTTTTCATTGTTCTTTTAAAAAGAATTCAGATAAATAACTAAATACCCACTTAGAATAATTAGTACTTAGAATAAAAGTACTCATGGCACAGTCCACCTGTCAATTGTGTAAAATTAGATTAAGTTCTGTCATTGCAGTCTGATACTTCTTCAGACTCAAGAAGCCAGAGCCAAGTAAACATTGAAAGTAATTATGTCTCCATCTCCTCTTCTTCTTGCTTTTTTTTTTCCTTTCTAATGTTAGTTGTTATAGAAAAGAGTCAACTTGAGTTTCAGAGAGTCTGCCAAAAAGCCTCTGGCATTCCCTGGGGGATTGAATTTTACATTCTTCAGCAAACAATGTCTGTCTCCAGAAATGCAGGAGGAAAACACTATTTTTCTTTTTCATCTAATATCAATGTCTAAGCTTAACGGAGCTCTGATTTTTTATTTTCAAGCCTAAGGAACATCTTGTGTTGATGTTAGTATGTGCCTTTTTAAGCTTCATTTGTTATTTTTAAGCAGCTGTTAAAGCGTAAACAAGTTCTTTTTCTTTTCTATGTTAGAAAAGGCTTTTAACATATCCAAGAGCTTCACTGCCGTTGTGCTTATTGGGCTACGCTAACAGCAATGAAAGAACATTATTGAATGCAGCAGATGTTTGGTTTATTTCAAAGCCTTTCTAAACTATAAATCATCCACATTTCAGCCTCCTTCTCTTTTCCCTTACTAGTACACAATCAAATCAAATCAGTAATCCAAGAGATAGTTGCGTAAAAGTTTATCTCTGATCTTTTTCAAGTATAATGAAGAAGGAATTTCATTTTTGTGATAGTGACTTTACATATATAACTCATGTATGAACTAGACTTTTGAAAGTGATGTGCATATGCATTTTAAAGGAGGGTTGATTTTTCAAAAAGCAGGAAGTGCACAACTTTGTTCCTTTTAAGGTAAATCAAGCTGAAATCTGACCTTTTTGGATTATTTACATACAGCAAATATGCACATCTCCCTTTCCCCACATTACCCACTTCTATATTTCCCTGCCAGACCACGAAGACTTTTAAAAGTCAAAAAATGAGAAAAAAAAAGTGTGATCTGAGACATTTTGAACACAAACTTTGCACATCATTGAGAAGCCTGAATTTCGAGATTCCAGCCGTGCAACAGAGAGGCGTGTGTGTATGTGTGTGTGTGCGTAGAGACAGAGTGCAACAAGTGACTTCAAAACTGGAACTGTTTAACATCTCCACTGTCAGACACCCCCGCTCCAGCGGATAWGGTCAGATCGGTAAGAACACTCCTTAAAGTTTACTGGCCATAAAAATCTTGTAATCCTCTTCAAACTTTTGTAAAAAAACTACACAACTAAGAAACAACCATACTGCCAAATTATTGCTTTCCAGATTTTTTTTTTCATTTTGTGTCTTTTTATTTACTTTAACTGGAATTCCCCTTGACATACAAATGACAATTGCTGATATTTGCTCAAAAAAACATGGCATACACCCCAGGAAGCATACACAGSTATTTTAGCACTGAGCTACAGCTTACGTACCCCCTTTAATTAGCAGCACGTAACRTGCGGACCAGGAGTGTTCTGCCAACCTGACGCCAAGAAATGGCTTGTTCAGCCCGTCGTTATTTAAAACGGCCAAAGGACCGGGCAGAGCTACGCGCAGGTGATTTGCGCCCCGTCTGGTAGGCAGCGGTTTTGGAAACACATGGCGCATCTGGGTGCTTCCTCTCTGCCTACTGACTGCTAAGTAAACTCTTCTGTTTTACCCTGTACAGGTTGTTATTCCGCCAATGCGCTGCCCAAAAACCTTCAGCAGAGCTTTGGGCGCTGCTGTTGTCCACCACAGTTTTGTCCTGCCCTTGTGCAGCTGAGTGTCTGGTTTGGAATGAACGCGAGTGTTGACATACTTGCTTTATATTTATGTTGAAAAATAGAAGGGTTAAAGAAATATGCCTTGTGGTGGAGCTGAAGGCAGCTTGTTTATGAAACAAGCTCCCTGAAGAAGCTTTGTTTCCTGCAGATTGCTAGGAGGTGGTACAGAAAAGCATTACACCAGCTGCAAACCTCTAAGGGACTCCCAGCTCTCGAGARGGAGTGTGTGTGTGTGTATGTGTGTGTGCGTGCGCCCGTGTGCGTGTGTGTGTTTGGGGTGGAATAAAAGCTGCTGGCAGGGCTCACTACAGGAGAGGGGGGAAAAAGAAACCACTGTAAGGCTGGAATGAGCCTCCCAAATAGAGGTGTGATTTGTCACAGGATCTGCCCTTTGCTATTGAACTAACTTTTTTTTCCGTCACCTGAGATGTTTCCTGTGCTTAAACCTTCCTGGGTCTCTAAAAGTACTCTACAGGAAACCYTATAAGTTTCTACTCTTTTTTTAACTTATAGAATTTTGACTGCCTAGAACATATTTAGCAAGCTTCAGGAGAGCACGAGAACATGCCTTGGTACCATGTGGAGTTTGCAAGCTATCTTAAATATCAGAAAGGCAAGCAGACTTCTGTAATTTTAACTTGAATGTTTTGCAGCATCAGGGACACACGCTGGCTGATGACTTTTCTGTCTTAAAGTGGTGCTTTTTCTATCTAGCAGTGTCTAGCTGATTTGGGAATTGTTTGCCACTCAAAGGTGCGACAAATAATATAGTTCTGTAATTTAGCCTGTACTGCAAACTGTTATTGAGATGGATTACAAACTTCAAAAATTGCAAAGCATTTGCTCCTCTTAGATCTCTTTTGAGTTAAGGGCAGACTGAAAAGCCAAATACAACAAGCATAAGGGAATCGCTTGCAGTTTACTCCATGACACTGAGATAAATGTTAAAAGCTCTAGAACTGTGCGGCTGAAAGGCAAGTTTATAGGCATCCTAGTTTTTGTCCTACTGACTCTGTTTGCCATTTTGGAACCAGTYGCGAGGAGCTGCCTTAGCAGATCCCCAACGAGACGAGAGGTCCGGTCCGGGAGCGTGCGCCAGGGTGACGCTTTGCCACCTGCGTTCTGACCTCATCAGATTTTCTAACCTCCGGACGGTGCTGCAGAAAACAGCCGGCTGAGTGATTTAATACACAATTTTCTCCCCTCTGAGCCTCAGCGGATTTCATTTCACGGTAGGGGGCACTGTGCTGTTGGAGTTTGTCATCCCGAGAAAAGCTGCATAAACTCTGGGTTTCTCAGAGGCATAAAGATTCCAGGGCACTCTTCAAAGTTACAATTTTAGCTACAGTCTCTATGCTCATGCCTAATTAAGGTAGTTATATTTTACTGCAGTTCTTGCTTTGGTTTCTAATGGATTTTTTTCTACTCTTTCTCTCCTACGCCGCTGAGCATTGTTAAATAGCTGCAGTGTTCCATCCCAGATATGGCTATATTTTAGTGGTCAGCGAGTAGATTGCTATACTGAGTATTTTGTTAAATGCTTTGTGGATCTTTCTGTGTAAAAAGACCTCCATTGAGACTAAGAGGATATTATTATTCATAATGTGGTGACTAGTTTCACACATGGCTGAAGCAAAATAAATCATCACTGTTTTTAACAAAACAGTGAGTAGACCTCTTGTTGCCCACAGCATATTTGTGGTCAGTAAAGAAAGAGTCTTTTATAGCTATTAATATGCTGCCAAGGTGCTTTAGCTGAGATTTTTGCCCTGAGGGAGGTGGGCTTCCAGGACCACATATTCGTGTTTCTCTGCTAAGTCCATTTCCAGAGCCCTTCCCTTACACAGTGATTTGACATAAGAACCCATTCAAAAAAAAAAAATCCAGTTATTGAATTCATTCAAATTTTGAAACAGATTAATATTGCCCTGATGCTGACTCCACTAAGAAAATGAAGAGTGCTCTACGATTTTTCAAGAAGTAATTTTTGGTCCTAAGCAGTTGTTCACAAACAACAGATATGTTAGCATTTCTGTTGTGCACACCACCATAAAGCCTAGTTAGCATTTTAAGGAAGGTCTGAATAAAACCACAGCATCACGCCGATCCTCCAGTTGTTTACACTTCCAGTTTTGTGCAGTTAAGCTAGAGTTCAAAAATTATTTTGTAATTGGTTTGTTTATTATACACAGTGGATAATGTTGCTTGGGAATGTTGTCCTGTTCTCATTTGGGACCCTACAATTCTGCAGGATTTCCCTGGAATGACTTGGGGTAAAACATAACATTTTCTTCAGCCGAGAGTCCTGCTAAGCAGACACTGATGGCAGCCAACACTGGTTCTTCAGTGCTTCCTCTCATCACTTTACAGAAGTTAATGTGAACTTTTCAGCCTACATACAGACATCTGCCCAACTGAAAGTCCCACCGGAAATTCTGAATGATTTTCCAGTCAAAAAGCAGGAAGTTTAAACACATCAATATGCTGTTTAAAGAGTGCGAAAGAAATGTAGTTTGTAATGGGAATGGCAAGAAGAAAAGATTCAGAATAATATATAATGAGAAGAGTCACGGGTGGTATGAGAAGAAAGGAAGGAATATAAAATAGGAAAGCTATTCTACATAACATATCATTATGTAAACCAAAAGCAGAACCCTTACTTTAAAGGCTGACATTTGACTTAAACATATTCCTTGATATGCTATATATTTACAAAAGACCCTATTCTGATCTCATCCCAGTATAAAAAGGAATAGCTCCACTGAATTCAGTGAAAGCTCAGTGAACTTCTGGGAGGGAAAATTTGTGTGAGATGAGAAGCTGGGTCATCCTTACAAACTTRTTTAAACCTTGCTGTAGCTCTCTAGATGGACTTTTAGAGTTGCATATTTGCAAACATAAAAAATGCAAACAGTTTATTGAAGACATTTCTCAGCTTCTGGTGTATTTATAAATAAATTTGGATTACATTTGTAATGCATACAGAGTGCATTCTCTGTGTTTACACCACTGTCCAAATTCACATTTTCATGTAAAACAAATGGTTTCTGCCATCTCTAAACCACATTAAAAGCATCCATTGTCTCTGTTTTTTAAATATGTTAAATTATTCATGGCTGTTTATCTTAAAGGTTTTCTTCAACCTGCCACATGCTGGAAGGAGGCTGAATTATGCATACATACAGAGGGGGCTGTGCAACTGGAAAAATGAGATTTATCAGGATTTAATATCTACATGTGAGAATGGAGATCAAATTGAGCATTTTCCTTTACAAGGGTAAGTTGCACTTAAAAAATGATTTTGAAGGGAAAACACTGTGATGCAAAGTATATCTGTGTAGTCAGATCTAGGCAAAGTAAGCCTATGTTGCCTTCTACCTATTCTCTGAGCTGGCCAGATATGATCCAGTTTCAGGAATACTATGACTGAATCATCATGAAGATGTATCCAGACTGGTGTACACTACCTCTTTTTCAGTTAGTTATAACTTACAGAAAGTTTTTGAATGGAAAAATGATTTTTGTCTGGATAGATAAGTATTGTAGACATACTAAAAATCTTCTTGCTAGATGTACTTCTTCCACCAGCAGATATGTCCCCTGGTGCCCAGCCATGATAGGTATGGTGGTTAATAGTGCTGAGAATTCTCTGGAGGAATAGAAACAAAGATTATCTATTTGAAAAAATGACTAAATAATTCAGCTGAGGGATCTCAACAGATCTGATTTTCTATCTGTGGTGAACACCGATGCTCTATAGTTCGAGCTCTCTTAAGACACTTGGCGAACTCATAAATAACTTTTATACATAAAGCCAAGGAAGTATTTTTATACATTTTCCTGGGGTTGTGTCCATACCTGTATCCACTTTAATGTCCATGGTCTTATTCATCATCTTGAAGCTCTGTCTTTTAAATTCTGGTGGTAAATGTACAGTGTTAGAAAGGTCTTGATTTGGTAATGGTTAACAGCACACTTCCTACTGAAATAGTTCTGTTGCTGTGGATCAGAAATTATAAATCATAAGAAAAGGAAAGCAAGTAAMTTTTGATAATATTTTCCTGTGGGGAAAATTTCCTCCTCTTTGCTGTTTCAATTCCACCTTCATGTAAACATAATTAGCCATGATATAAAAATGAGAAAATTTCCTGGGTTACCTTTTTTGTATATAATCAGACCCAGGTACCAAGTTGTGGCATTATTTGTCATGCTGCTTTCTGCTTGCTTCTGTATTAAAATGGAGATCTTCTGCACTTTTTTGGAAGCTCCTGCACTTTTTCACTGGGTAAGAACGATTGTATTTTAAAGAGTGCTGAAGTTTTCTCTGGGGACTTGGATTCTGTTTTTGCCTCAGGATCTTTCTGCCCTAGGGCATGCATTTTAGACAGCCCTGTTCCTCAGTCACCAACTGCAAAATGAGGGTATTGCTTTTTAATTTCACGAATGTTCTCTCCAGAAGATATTCCTAATGGCTAAGTGTTAAAGTTCTATAACARCCCTATAAATTTTTAGCAGAATTTTACTTCTCTTTCATGCTCCAAAATGTTAACATTTTGGAAATATGCATTAGTTCATTAGTTTCAGGGGAAAAACAGTAATGAAAGTCTCTGAGTTGTTATGACAGTTATGAAACTTGCTCACGATAACTGAAAGTGTCTTATGAGGGCTATTTAGTTGAATTAGGAAACTTTTAAAGTTTGCAAAGATCATTTACTTTTGCGACAATTTAGCTCCTCTGTCAGACAGCAGGGCTCTCTACAACAGTGATCCTGAACATCACCTTCCTCCTCCTCCTCTCCCTCCCCTGCAGAGTCTGAGTCTGAGCAAACTATGTTGCCTTTGGCCTTAGGATGTGAAAAGCAATGTTGGCCACCAAAGCAATCTCATTTTATCAATAAAAGCAGGGTGAGAGGCCATGCTAGGATATAACAAACCTGACCTTTCTGTTTGTAGGTACCAGGCTGCTCAAGCTAGCCAYGGATATTTTAGCTGGTATTTTTGTCTAGGCCAAGCTGTTCTTGAGAAGTAATGCTTGTTTATGAAACCTCCACTAAAAGCAGGTGTTGCAGACATCCCATTAGTAACCTTTGACTTACCTTCCCCTTTGAAACTTTTCATCCCAAAGGACTGACATTTCAAAGCCTTTTTTTTTTGTCCCTCCAAGTTTGCATATTGTAAACATTTTTCTTCTCTGCTCTGATGGAACAGAGCCAAAAATCTGCACAATGGGGGAACTAGATGTTAATGAGCAGAGATTGTGGGAAAATGTGTACCGGGCTGCCCTGCCTGACCTGCATGATAATGCTACATTTAGCACATTCTTTTTCCATTGGTGTAGCAGGCCTTGAAATGGTAGCAAACAACACATATTGTGAAGGTTTGTTTTAAAGAAAACTTTCCTAGGAGAGTGGAAATAACAAATTATTTATTGTATACAGTTGGCAGACAGACAGCTGGCCCTGGAAATATTTATGCACAAACAGTGGTGTGAAATTATATATTCTTCTGCATGTTTTCTGTAAAATTGCTTTACATGAAGGTTTAAATTACATAATGCACAAGTGTTGCATATAGACTCGTACTGAATCAAGGAAGTTTACAATCACTCTATGGTATGTAGGGACTGATGAGAAAAAAAATGGCTATTGGGTCTGCTAGGACAGAAAAATGTTCTAGCACTTTGGCATCTTCTAAATAGATTTTTTACTCTGGCTGTGCTCACAACCCCTGTTTAATGTGTTTATGTCAGTGGAGTTTTGTTTGTACAAAATGCTCCTGAAAAATTATTTTGGCTCCTCGGAGCCAAGATTCGTTTAATCATAAAGCAAAATTTATGTCTCGACCATATGAAAATCATTAGGGGCAAAAGGATTCTGAGAACATAAACAATACCATGTGACTTAGACACCCAATTGCACAGCTTGAACCTATCAAATGGTGAACTTATTAAAATACTAAAGAGAACACTTACAGTCAGCCTTTGGTGTGCAATGAATAGGGAGAAATTTGTTTGCACAAAACTGACTAACAAAGAGGAGTACTGGAGGAATTCATAACAAAAGACTGATTGTAGATAATTTCTGAGCAGCGAAAGGGATTAAATCCATTAAACAAGCTATTTCTTGCAAACTTTTTACCCAGCTATTTTTTTAATTATACTTTTATGTGTCCAGCTTTGTGCTCTCAGCTAAGGAAACAGTAATTCATGTAGTAAAAATTGCATACAAATGGGAACTGTTTACAAATGGCATTCCAAATCCTCATCGGGAAATGCTTATTTCTTCATAGTCAAAGATTCCTGAAGAGCTTTTCTATGGGGAAAGAGACTTCAACTCATTACCTTAAAAACAACACTCTTATCTCCACCATGGAGTGGATATGGGCTCTGAGCCATATTTTGCAAAGGACAAAGCAAATTCTTTTGYGTAACATCTGCTAGATAAGAGCAGCATTCCTTAGAATAGGTTTTCTGATGAAAGAGATGCCAAAGCCTTGATTCTAAAAGTACTTATATCCTCAAACAACTACTGTCTGTGCCAGTTCTGCTGCATGCTTTCAACAATGATTTCAAATCCAACTAGCACCAAAAATACAGAGACTGTTAAAAATATACTTTGGGAGTACACAAATCAACTTACATAAAGTAAAAGAAAGGAATGCAAAAACATAGTTCAATTTTCAGGAATGCTTAAGTGGTGTAATATGTTTATATGATCAGCTGGCAAGGAGTCTCCAAGCCAGTTATCTGATKGATTTCTTTTTTCCACAAATAATGTATTTGTGCCATAGCCAGTCTGTGACTCCTGTCACTGTCTCTCAGAGCACCTAAAAGGCTGGTAGCTGCAAAACGTATCCTGAAGTCTTCATGCAGTGAGGGAGACATTTATCTACGCTCACACTGTCACACCACTACGAAGGCCTTGCTGCAACACACTGTATCCTAGCATGCAAAAGCTGAGCACGGCATTGAGAAAGGAAACACGGCAAAGGCAACTGAGGGAAAGTTTATCATGTGCTCTCAAAAACACATTGCTAACACTAGGATAAAGTCTGTTGCAGAGGTCTTTCTGGAGCAGAGGGGTCAAACTAAGGCTGAGCCCTAGGTTCAGGAGAGCTCATGGACGGCCTTGCTGTTTGTTCTGGGGAAATCTTAATGATTCAGATGAATATCTACTGCCTGTTTATCACTCCCCTTCTTCCATGTCCATCASTAAAGTTCCAGGTTCCTGATGTCCCCTAGTGCTGGGTATAGCAACCACAGAACATCCCTGTTTTGTCAAATGCTTTTTTTGGATAATGACTGCAACCAAATTTTGACACACTTTTACGACAAGCTCATTGACCTTGTCCAGGGAAGCCCCATACTCTTTCTTGGCTGAGCTTTGGCTTGCCTGCCTTTCTCATTCAGCTGTACCTTTGTTATATATCCATTCTTCTGTYTGTTTGTCTTCCTCTTCTTTCCACTTCTTTTCCTCTCTGGCCTATGTTTTGGGAACTGCTGTGAGTGAAAGACTTGAGGAGTTTCACTGTAGCTGGAAGCAGTAAAGGAGGATTCTAGGATCTGTAGTGAAAGAAAGGATAGGAAATGTTACCTATTCTTTTCATCTTCCTTCAGTTCCCACTGAGTGCTGGCTATTGTGTGGTTGTGATTTTAATTTCTCAGCTGAAATGCTGCAACTTGTAGACCATCACATTACATCTCATATATAATGATTATACCCCCACACTGATGAGCACTCCCAGCTTGCTTCCCTGCTGGTGCCAGTGTTCTCTCCAGCCTTGCTTTCAATGCCCTGCAGAAAATAGTGTTATCTTTGTTCTTTCTTCTTAAATTGGTTCCTCCATCTTCAACTCTTTGGGAACTCTCATATACTGTAYGTGAATGCCATAAGAGACTGCATGCAGCTTGGCTAATGCGTACTAGATTTGACTTCTGGCAGCACTGCTAGCTTCCTCTAGGGAAAGTACCATCAGTCAGATTAAGTGTAGTAAGGTCTTCAGGTTCTCAGTCTTGCAGGCCTTTACTGGAGAGCTCTGTTGAGAAATAGAAGGTATTCATCTTACCTTGCTTTCCTACAAACCTTTATTCACAGTACTCGAACTTGGAAGAGTTAAGAATATTTTCAGTAGCAATACCCCATGCACATCCATACTCCACACAGGCAGTATTAGGAGAGTAACAGGGGGTTATATTGTATCTTAAGGTCTTTCTAAAACTTTCAAGGCACCTTTAATAACTATGGTTCTTATTCAGGATCACTAGTAAGAAAAGCATTTAAGCGTAAGTTAAAGCATGATTCCGGATAGGAATTGACAAGCAAGTGTTTAGATGCTTTTTAAATCAGACCTTTATAGAGATGATCTCACACCATCTTTTYATCTCTTCTTCTGCTGGTAGCTGGTGTCATCTTAGTGTCATTTGCAATGAATCCTTCTCAAGTATTTGTATCATCCATTGCTGATATCTTGCTACCTCTAGAYTTTTAGTACAATCTCCCAAACCTCTGTTTTGAGGATAGTACCAGTACTCCCATTTCACAAATGATATTCTGAGGGAGATTGATTAACTTTTCCACTCTCAAAAAAGAAAACCTGACATTGTACATTTCATTGTTGCCACTTGAAAGACCACTTTCCTCATCACGTACTCCCTCCTGAAAATGAAGAAGATATAATTTCTTTGAATCAATGGTGCTTTACAGAGTGAAGCACTGTCATCTTAAGAGATCTGAGATTTTGAAATTTCACTTGCTGCCAAAAGACTCTTCTCTTTCAAGATTTTTAGCTATGGATGACCCCCTGTTTAAAGTCTTGTCCAGTTGTACTTTATAAATATCTTTTAATTGATAAATTAATTGTTTCTTTCAGTTAGGCATTCCATATTGCAATGCAGTTTTATTAAATCACATTTTGCAGTAGACTTATTAGTTTGCCAGATCAGTTGTATTATGTTTTCGTATTTGGTAGTTATGCCCTGTATATTTTTAACTTTCTGGCATCATTTTGGCCCACTTTGGTGAGGTATTGTCAATCATTGTTACAAGACACAAGAAACAATGCTAGAAAATAAGGTATTGCCGTTTTCAATCTAACAAAACAGCTCTGTTGCTGATCTTGTCTGGCTGTCTAACAGATGGGCTAGTGTCCCATGAGAAGACAGCCACTTCCTTGCATAATAAACAAAGAARAAGAAGTTGTCTGCAAACCATTAATGTATTGTAAAGTTAGATGCAATGTCTTGATATTGTCAGAATGGGTTCCTCAAGCACATTTCTTTGACATTTGTCATAAGTCAGATACAAGACAGCATTAAAACAGAATTAAATCTTTAAAAGGCTGCCAACTGTTTAACTGTTTCCAATGGGAGAACACCAGTAAAAATATCTTCCGTTTTCTAAATGCTGATGACCAATTATTTGACAGTAAAGAACAGAGTATGGCTGCCTTTCATTTTGATGGAGACAAAATTATTCTGCCCACGTGCCATGTTCCCAAGAGGCGGTGGATATTGCATTCTCATTTTTGCCTTTTACACAAAAGGATGTTAGTTCTACTACTGCTTTTGCTCGAAGTGCAGAATGGTTATTGCGTGTGGAAGCTTATGAAATTCGTGGCTGGTCACGGCTCTAGAATTGACTTTTTTATGGGACACTCRAAATTATGGTAAGGCCTACAGAAATCAATGGAATTCCTTAAGGGGTATATTTTCCCTTAAATGCAAAGGACAACATATATGTGTGTGTATATATACATATATGTATGTAAAATATATATGAGTATATATGTCTACAGCTGGTCATTTTTTACAAGAATTACCACTGATGTAGAAACAACTGATGAGCATTGCAAGCCTTGTCATTTTTTAGAGCAAAGAAGCTTTTTGTGGTGAATCAARTTTTCCACCTTTTAAAAAGGATTAAATATGATGTTCCAATATTAAACTACAAGTTATTATTTCTTTTTGGTTCTGCCAGCAAAAAACATTTCTCTACAGCTCTCAACCTTTTTCTTTAACTGATTACTTATGGTAATTTTGGCACAATATTGTAAAAAAAAGAAGGAAAGAAAAAGAAGGAAAAAAGTAATAATCAAATTCCAGAGGTAGAATGCAATTAAGCCAGCAGAATATGGAGATGTTATTTACTTTGTTACTCTGACAGTTCTTAAGACCTTCACACTAAAATTCCATGTTTAAGTTAGAAACAGAAATAAATCCAGCCACCTGAGAAAAAAAAAAAAGAAAATCTAATCTGAATAAATTGAGGTGAAGATCCCCTTTCTATTCATCTTAAAACTAAGCAGATTTTATGGCTAGAAGGAAAGCCTTCAACATGTGCAATTGCTGAAGTCATTTAAGGAACTACTGTAAATTGAAGCATCAACAAAATACAAAGAAAATTACAAGTAATGCTGCAGACTGTTTCTGTTCGACTTTTATCATAGTTTTACTAGCGTTTCTGTTTCTAGAATTAATTATCAATGGAGAAAACTTCAGGAGAAGTTGATATGAAATACTGAAATTACTGAGAGCCCCACTTTATGTTTTTATATCTTCTCTGGTTTAGAGTGACTGAAATGGGTCTAATATGTCAAAAATAGATGAAAATTAGAAGAGAGATTTTCGCCAAAAATCAGTCATGTCTGAGATTTTATACTCAGAATGTATGGGTGAATTTGCAATACATTGTATAATAGGACATAACACATTTCCTGAAGTGACTTGACTTTTTGGATTGGTAGTTGGCCTTTCCACCAGGTCTCCTCCCTGTAGTTCACAGAAAAAAACCAAAACTTTGCCTCATTGTCTAGATAGTATAAAATTCTACAGATTTGCTGGAAGTCAAATCTTGAAAATGCAACTTTACCTGTTTACTGCATGTAACTAGATTAGCATTTTGTTTCACCCCGAATATGTCTTTCTATTTCATTCTGAAGATACAAGCAGCAAGCTACTAAATCATCATAAGCCAGATGCAGTGTTTAAGAGGTTTGTATTAACTAATAAATTCAAATCACTCAGCTGTGTTGTATGAAACCTCAACTTGACCTGACAGAATAGGGATACTTTTCTTAGCACTTCAGAKGTAATATGACAACCGTCAGAAAGCTTATATAAAAACATCCTCCAAATAATTACTCATTTTTATTGATTTTTCTATCTTTACTCATCATCCTTCGGAAATGAAATGAAACCTACCTCTCCCATAAAGYTCATAAAGCAATTGTAAAATTAATAATCCCATGCTTATAAACAGTAAACTGTATCATTGCTAACAAGTGTCTTATTTCATTTGCTCATTCTTTATCATACAAAATTTGAGTACATAGAAAGGATCATAGGACAGCTCTGTGGCATATAAAACAGAGCAGGGGGCTTGAGGCAGGGTTTTTGACATTTTGAAGCAGATTTCCAGTGTATTTAAAACAGTACAAAGAATTGTAACTGTTTCTTAATCCTCTCTTTGAATAAAACAGCGTAGTTTGAAGGCTGCAACAGTTTTGAAACTGTACTTAAGCTAAGCCCCTTTAACTTTAAATCATATTAATTCTGGATGATCATATGCAACCAATGATTGAAGTGAAAACCTGGATCAAGATTTGTGCTTCTAGTTTCAGTTTAGGACACTCATTGTTAAGCAGACAAATCCTAAACATTCTTTTCCCTCGTTCATTCCTGCTCGGAAGTTTTATGAAAGGCACAGGCAGCACAATGAACCACCTCCTCTGAGCTGGGCTTTCTGGGTTCTGGAAAAAGTGAAAAAGAACAAACGTATTTAGGCTGCTCTGTTTGTAATGAAGGTCATCATTGCACTGCTTTTTGTAGCTGTTATTTCCTTCAGCAAGTTTGTAAGCCCTGGAAAGACTAGAAAAAAWTAGAGTTAGAATGCACAGGTTTTTTTTAATGAAAACAACGTGAAGCAACATGAAACAACATGATCATGAAACAACAGTCAAATAAGATGAATACTTTTAAAATCATGTAATTTTAGCATCTTTTACATATCTTTACAAATAATAATTTGTAATTACATCAGAGTTGCATCATAAATGTGTTCAGTTTCTGGACTTCTGTGGCTTCTGTCCTGGCACAGCGGGCAGTGAGAGCACCACTCCGGGCTCCAGCCGATGACCTCGGAGCACAGCGCTGGGTGCGGTTCGAGAATCTGGTTATCAGAAAACTCTAACAAAAGCAGGAGTTATGGCTCGCTGACTCCGTTCCCTCAATACGGCAGGCAACTGCGTCACTGTAATCCTGCTTATAAACACAGTGTGCTTCGTCTTAACCCAGACGGCTTCTTGCCTGCACTGCCCTACTGGAAGGGCACCTCAGAAGCTCGCTGCTATCTCAGCTGGGATTTTTTTCCTCCTGATTTTAAGACACAGCCATGGTTGTGCCAGCTCTTTGCTCCTTATGCTGCTTAGTGTAGATACAATAATTCAGCACGTCCAARCCCCTCGTGCCCTACATTTTCTAGTCTGAGTTTACCTTTCTTGGATGTGAGTGGTGACAATTTATATGCACAGCGTGAGGTGAATTAATACCAGGGTACTGACCAATAGTTTTAGTAATTCTCTTTCCTGCCTGGCCTGCAGCTTCCTGAGGTGGCATTTGCTTGTTTAAGTGCTTGTGACCAAATAAAGCACTATGGTCATTTTCCTCCTTTACTACTTATAATGTGATCTCTCTGCTTGTAACAGAAATTTGATTTTTTCCCTCATTGTATAGGATATTGCATACTATGCAGCTGAATCCTGTTAAGATCATCCCTGTGCAGTACTCCTCTCTTCCTCAGCACAGACAAGGCTTTAGTTTGATGTGACCAGGAAGTTTCGTTAGCACAGCTCTATTGCCTGTTACCAACATCATTAATGGAAGTATTAAAATCCGTTCCAGACTAACAGCGTTTTAGGTGCTTATCTAATAACCTTTCAGTCCTTCAGGTCTCCTTTTGCCATGATCATTTGTCATTCAATTTCTTTTACATATTTAAGTTCTGGTCCTTTTGTCTGTCCTTCCCATATCAAACTRATTTCCTCCTTTGGTAACAGATCCAATGGTTTCCTGAAAGCCAGGTCGTTTCCTTCTTTATTTAGACAATGAAGCATTTTATCAGAGTGCTACAAGAGGTAGCGTGTCCCATCTACCTTTGGCACACCTCGGCTGTGTTTTATCCTGTTCTCCTTTTATCTGCAGTGGTCTTTATTTTAACTTTATTTCTTCTTACTAAATTCTTGTGTATTGCATAATGGCCCAGGGTGAGATTAAAATTGTTGAAATTTCTCTTTTCCCATTCTGAAGTATAGAGACTAGGTTTACTCTTCTCCTATTATGTAGTACTGATACAGTAGATGTAGTAAAAGAAATTCACCGTTTTTGTATGACGGTTGATTGGTGCCCCTCAACTTGCATGCATTTAGTCTTCCATTTCCTTACTAACATTCATATTAATTATCTTTTTTTGTGCTGTTGTGCAATGTCATTAGAAAGTGAATTGCTCTCAATAACAATGCAAAGAACTTTGTAAGTGATTTCCCAAATACCATAATTAAAATCTGTTTCATTAGGTTCTCAACTGTTTTGTTAACTGCAGACAAAGGGGGGATTTTCATAGGTGCAGATAGGATGTAGACATCCAGTATTTCTCTTTTCTTTGCCTTTCACCTTTAGAAAGCTTTCCCATGAAAGTTTACATGATTTCTGACCTATTGTTTCTCAGGAGACAGGGAGTAATATAAGGAGCAGCTACCTCTGACTTTTTTCACACCTGCCAGCTTCCTAGCACTACCGGCCTTTTTTTCAGGGCTTGCATAATTAGAGCTGTGTGAAGTTTCACGTGTAAAATGAAACTGGAGGATTCTAGCATCTAAACAGGTCAAAGGCTAAATTCCTCTTGGGTGCAATGTGTTGCTCTCAGCTGAATTATAGCCCTGTAAACCGGAATTGTAAGATCCTTCACTTTAAAATATTAGCTTGTTAATTTRTTTTTTCAGAATAGATAGAGAATCACCACATCACACAACTGGCAATTTTATATCACCACTGACATCTCTTGCTCACACCTTGCGACTTGAAGTACAGGTTATGTTTCTGTGCTGTGTTGCGGTGTCTCTTTGGTTGCAAGCAGACGTGTGGACAACACAAGAGTGTCACATAGCCTTGATCCAGCAGGCCAATCACTAATGTAAAGCAGTGTAGCCACCAGTTTGCACACTCTGAGGATCAGACCCTAAAAACAGCAATCTCACTCAGGGATTAGCTGTATAATCTGTAAACTGCAGCCACCAGTTTAAACTGGAATGTGTATACTGGAGTGCTGTATATAAGCTGTATGAACAGGCTGTGACATTTTTGCTTCTCCCATGAGAACTGCGAGTGCTGATCAAATTAGGGTTCTTAGAAGAATAGCAAGGTAGTGAAGCTTCGCTGGTAGGTAAGCCAAGGCATGGGTGCAAGTTTTAAATTGTTTTTATTTGCTTTGTGCCAAGTGCCTGAAGAGCTAGATGCCTATTTATTTCATGCTTTCTAAAGTTGGACTGCTGGTATTATTTTTTTGTGATGTATTTAAAGCACTGAAGCCTTTTCTTAAGATTGATATGTCCTTCCGAAGGACACTCAATAAATAGGCTAAATGCTTGGCACGCTTTCATTCTGGCTGCGCAATCTGGCAAAGGCCATGGATAACCTGGGACCACAGTTGGAAACTGCAGCTCCCCCCATTTTCCCAGATGAGATTCTTAACAGCCCTCTTTAGTCTGGCAGCTGATCACTTCTATCAAGATACAATTGCCTTTGGCCAAGCCTCTGGGTTCTCTGCTAAGCTTTCCTCCGCCACAAATCATTTCTTCATTTAGCATGTCACTTGACATCTTTGGTGTTATAAATTAGCTCAGGAGGGTGGACACCCAGTTCACCTCCTTACCAAGGGCTCAGTTCTCATGTTTTCTGAAGTTATTTATTTTTGCTTTAGGCGACAATGCAGTTTTACTCTCCTACTGCACTATCAAGAGAACAAGTCCCTTTGAGCCAAACACCTGCTTTCCTTCAGAAAGAATGACAGGGAAATGCCTTTTATAAGCCTCTATTTATCTACTCTCTAAATTTATAAAAAGTCCCTGATTACTCAGATCCCCAGAGATATAGTAAAATGTTATAACAGACCACAGTCAAAAAGAAAAGGAAAAATAAACTGAGCGCTGCCTTGCCACAACAGAAACAAAACCATGGCAATATGCCCTCAAGGTTACCAGACCCTTATTCTCGCCTGGAGTCAGAATCCAATAGCAAATGAGCTCAAATAAGAAAACAATAGGTCACTTGGGGTCTGCAAACTCCAGCCTTCGGGGTCTCTGCTGGCCAGCGCTTGCAAACTGGAAGTCAACCTAGACACATATAGTCTTACTTCACATTCCCAGCTTCAGTCTCCTAACCTAGAAACTTCCCCTCCTGCTGGATAATAGAGATGGCTCCATTTCTCAGGAACTGCCCAGGATATTCATGGAGACTGGCACGTTACGATTTCAGCTTTTTTCACAGATTTCTCCTCTTTGGCAGATGGCAAAGGTGTCACAAAATATTCTGAGGTATGATTTTCATAAGGGTCCCAGAGAGTTATGAGTCTAAATCTTATTAAATTACTGATTCTCTCGTTGTTTTTGAAAATCACGTTCTCAGTTCTTCTTTGTCCACAGTTTTTAAGGTGGTGACTTGTGGTCATACCTGGCCCTGCTGTACAGTGCTATTATGTATTTTGGGTAGATGGGATTCCTCTGTCCTTCTAACATGAGCTGTCGCTTGCAGTTTCACAGTACTACAATACATCTAAGCCCTTAAATAGGACCTCAAATTTTAAGTAACAGATCATGTTCTGTGGGCTAGCAGATAAGGAGTACAAACTCTCCAAGCATACATATTACAGACTTGACTCCAATAACATTTGTTGTGACCTACGATTACTCTTTTATTGTATCAGTGCCTGTGAGCTCAGCAACAGACTAAGGATGTATTGTACTGTGTGCCACGCAAATACACAGAGGAAAAAGTCGTTCATGCTACCAAACGGTTTAGTCTGGGGAGAACCTGCTTACGCTTTTGATTTAAAATGTGCAGAGCGGTGTAGTTGAGTTTGATTCTGGTCTAACAACTTCCCAAGATCAGCATAGAACAGGGACATGGCTATAACCATGACTCTTATGCCTACAGCTTCCCTGAGCACCTCAAACAAAAGTTTGTGCCTGTTCAGTTTTCCAGCTTCTTGCCTTGGCACATGGTCTGYGGCCAGCAAGCCGTGGCACGTTCCTTCACACAGCCTTGAGCATCTTCCTAGAACAGGTCCTGCCTGAGGCCAGGTGATTACATCTTTTTCTGCTTTGCCCTCTGGGCTGCTGTGTGTCCAGCCATCAGCCAAAAGGCGGAATGTAGTGTCATCTTTTGATTGGATTTTACCCTCTCATTCAGTCCAAATTTAGGAAAGTATCTAGGAATTAGAGGAATGAGAAAGTCTACAAGAAGACTACCTTCGCTAAAGATGTTTTTTTTTGTTTTTTTTTTTTTTTTTTTTTTTTTTTTTTTTTTTTTTTTTTTTTTTTTTTTCTATTTTTTTTTTTTTTCTTTTTTGTGGTAATATAAAAATTTTGTTCACAAACTTATGGCCCCAGTTTATGGAAGACTCAGATGCAGGTCTCAGGTTAGAGTGCTCATTTGGAGTAAGGACTGAGCGTTGGTTCTTCCTGCCACAGTTAAATATCCTAGCCTGGAGACTACCATTTTGTGGGGAGACTTTTACAGTATTTTCTGTTGAAGATGTTATACTTTGTAAAAGAATATCTATTTAATCCATGAGCAGAAAGTTGACTCTACAGAACTGTTTTGGAGTTTAGTGGTGGGAATAGAAAAGGGTTTTTAGAGACTTAGGCTCAGATCTCTGCATTTCTGATCAATTCCGTGAATACTAAGCTTCCTCACTTCCAGCGGTTGGGTGAATGAAATGAAAAAGTCAAAAGATCTTAATCTGAAATCCTTAGCAGATGCAGTGAAAAGCCAGAAAGTACATTACATATAATAGCTTATTAGCATTGGAATGAAAGTGTTGTAGAAAGGACAAATATTCATGATTGATTTATTGTATATTTTCTAGCTCAGTAGAAATAAGTATTTTCAACTMAGACATCACAGTATAGTATAGAGTATAGACTAGTAATGTTAGACTTTACACGAAATTTTGTTTAAAAAGTGTGTATATTTTAGATATATACTTAGATGCTGTTTCATGGGCATTTGAGTATAGTTATGTTACTTTAAATGTAAGACAGTTCAGTACACAACTGCACTCCTAAATGGAAAAGCAACTGAATAAGCAAAGTATCTGTTTTATTGTAAAACGTATATAATTTTACAGGCACACCAACTTTCTTGCTGGTACATTGCTTCTTTTCAATAACCAAGCATATCTTCTCTCATTTGCGTTCCCTTGTTCTACTTAAACAGTGCCTGGTAGTTAGTGTATCCCTTTCATGCAAACAAGCAACCAAACTAGGCTTTACAATGAAATGCAAAATCCGTTGTGCCTGGTGAAACTAATTTAGCTGAGAACAAGAGCCTGATGCTTTTTATTCCAAAGAAAATCTTACCCTGCAAGTAATCCCACAGACTCCAGTGCGACTGTGAATGGGTAAGCAGTATCTTTGACTATTAAAAACTGAAAGAATTCTTGAAATCTGAAAGTATGTTGAAATATGAAAAACTATATAGCTTTTCTTTTCATTTTCCTTTTCAACTTCTTGAAAATGTTTTTTGGGGAGTTTGATTAAAGTGCATAGTGAATGAGTAAATGTAGTTGAGAGGCTAAATCTCTGCAATATTAGGGAAATCCTTTGTCTATGCTTTCCTTGCATTAAAGAAAGTTCTGGAGTTTAAAATCCTTTTTTTCTGGTAGCATATTAATCCAATTTCCTCATCCTGAATTCAGTAAGGACTTGCCTCAGTGTGGCCCAGTACAGATTAATTATCAAAAATTACTACACTCAGAAAAACAGTGGTTATCAAGAGCAAACACATCATCTCATGCAAGGAACACACCTTGTGTTTTGTTCAGTTTTCACTGGCATAAGGTATAATTTAGTTGTCTAAAACAGAGTCATTCCTGATTTACGTCAGAAACAGGCCCACAAAGGCTATTTTTAACATATACSACCAAATGACATTTAATTTTTTCACATTCACGCCATGATGTTGTTGTATGTGTCCTCGGTGGCATTGTTAAGTGGAGCTTTTCAAACAGACGAAGTATGCTGCTTACTGTGGCTAAATTGTAATGAAAGAAGAGATGGCTGTTTGCCAGTGAATGGTGTGTAGCTTGTAGAAGCATGTAATTACATAAATCACAAACATATGCAGAAGATGTTTTCTCTTTACATTTAACTGGTGTTGCCTGGAGCTATAGCTGCCTGCAACTCTATTTAATTACCATAATTATTTTAAATGTGTATATCTGGGCAATCTTTGAGCTTTATGAGAATGTTATTCATACCTTATCAGTAAAAATCTAAAGGGTCCCATTCTTTCCCCAAAGGGGCTGCAGTAACCAGGTTTCTCCGGATTGCAGGCATAGGGTGATTGTAATGTTTATATCTCTATTTTCAATTACAGGTTTTTAAAAAACCCAAGCCTCCGAAACTAATCAGATTTTGAAATCTCAGTAGACGCTATAATTTCCTGGTAGGAAATTAAGCATTGTACATTGTTTGTGGAAAGAAAGTACCTGGAGAGGTCCTGATTAGCTTCTTTTACATCTTAATTTGCTGACTGTGTAAATGGTGTTTGGCCAAACAGATTGACAAGTGTCTAGGAAAGGTATTGATGGTGTTAAAATGGATGCTTCCTATGGGAATGTCAAAAAATCTGTCAAGACTGTTTTTTTTCTAGTCATTTTTTTCAAGCAGTCATATGAGTTACAGTGGGGCACATTTTTAATTCTCTTTTGCACCAGTGTAAACCTGGTTCAAATAGCTGATGCTAATGGAGTTATCCCAGAAATATAGATGACGCAGGATTTGGAGTTTTTCTCTCATTTACGTCAGTTTTATATTGATTTAATGCCATTGATATTGGTCAAGTTACTCATGGCTAACAGCAATACAAATGAGAAAGATAGGAGTCCTGATATCCTGAAGGGCTGGCCGGTGTAGACATGCTTCAGTTTACTTTAACTAATACAAATTGGTGAGTGTAGAATTCCTCCAGTGCAAACACTTGAAGTGGTGAGACCCTTGGGAATAAGAAATCTGATAACTAAATAACCTCCAAAGACTAAGCAATAGGAACCATGAGCAACTGACAGATATAACAAATGAAGAATACTTATGAGTATAAATACAGAACCCTTTTGCACGGAAAGACCAAGAAAGGCAGGTTTTGTGAGACAAGGTAGTACAATTTATGAGCTCCACTGCACATTCAGAAAAAAACACATTTTTGGACAAACCTTCTTAAGTCATTATTATCTTACACAAAACAATCAGTCAGACACCTGAATGCAATGATAGTGAAGTTCCAAAGGTTTTGTTTTCTACTAAAAATGAAAAAGTAATTATAAGCAATTCTAGAATAGCAATGTTAGAAATAAAGTAAATATAAATAAATACCGAAAGGAGAATCACACTAAGCAAACACAACACTTTTTACATTCTTCAGTGTCAGGAAAATAGGATGACGGTTTGCACCTTGTCTTTTCCATCAACCTTTATAGTTAACCTTGCAAGTGATGTCTCCATAAAGAGCTTTTGTAAGTCATGAGATCATTTTTGTTTGGTTAGAATGTGACAGGCCAGCTGTAGATCATATGTGCGGTTTTGTGACACAGCTTAGTCTTTTCTTCTACCACCCAAGAGGGAACATACACAAAGCATTATTGTCAGAGATCAGTTACTACAATTTCTCTGGAAAAAAATGCAAGCCTATGGAATGCAAGAGAACAATGCACTTTCCACATCAGACACTGGTTTGTTTAATAACCACAAATTATTCCAGGTAATTTGGCACCAATTTAATTGCACCCACAAGAATGTCCTCCTCAACAACAACAACAGAAAGAAGTAACAAAAGAAGCAACCCTACCACCAGTCCATCAGGATGAGCTGAAGGCAGAGTTTCCATTCATTAAATTATGATTAGCCTTATTAATACCTCATCTATCAAACCCCCATACCATGCTGCAGACACACCAAAGGGAAACATTTATTTGATGTTTTGAAAAAGAAGCTGACAGAAAATGGTGCTTTTCCCATATATTAGAATGACAATAAAATCTTTCAGATGAAGGTACACACTAAAACAGTCATTAAAAATGGAGATTATGAACAGCTCAAATTAAAATCAGCCAAGGCATTGCCACTTAATCTGTCTTTTATTAAAATAAAGAATACAAGAACAAGCAAAGTATTTTCTAACTGTGAGGAGCAGTTAAGCTGGACTTGTAGTTAGGCCATGTTCTTTTCTGTTGCATTTCGAGTATTTCCAAATCACTGTGTGTTTGAAAGAYTGTGATGGCTATATTAACCCTCAGTTTCTGAGTACTGGCAGCTATAAAGTGGGTGATRTATACCTTGTCAGTAGGTTACAAAGCTCTTTGCTGAATAGTATAAGAATGTGGGAATAGGAAATCCCCCTGGTTTTGCCTCTGGGAAGAATATATTTTGGTGATTTCAAACAGTGAAACCAAACACAGAGGTTTGGGAGATTCATTTTGAAAGTTGATATTGAAGAACTGGTGTGGAATTCCACTCACTAGAAGTGTTTTGGGTTCTCTCCAGCACTACAGAGAAACTTCCTTTTGGCCTCCATGAAATACATTTGTCTGTGGCTGACCAAAGCTACTGCCATACAAAGAAGAGAGCTCTCTTAAGGAAGCTTATTTTAAGATCCGTACACTCGTGAAAGCCATGTTCACTGTGGCTTTCTCCACAGTGAGATTTCCCTTGCGTGGAGCAGAAGAGAGCCTACAGACCACATTTCGGCACAAAATATTTGACGGAGTGTCAGAAAAATTATTAAGCAAATTGWGGCAGCATGATCTTGCCTTAAAATTTAGACATCATTTTGCCCATGATTTGTCACAGCAAAAAAAGAATATCCAATCTCAAGTCAAAAGCCACCATGGCCTGTGGAGTAGGTTCGTTGGAGTACTGTCAGCTTCTCCAGCTTTGTCGCAAATGGCTGTGTTTTGGGTTTGATTGTTATATGCGACAGAATGTCTATTTGTACTTCCTTTATCTGCAAGTCTGTAGTAAGCAATTTAACCTGATTTTGTTGAAATCCTATTCTTTATCATGGTATCTGTTCAGTCAGGTCTATCAGTGATTCGTTACACAAATACATCTACCATGCAATAGAAATTCTCAAATTTCTAGGTGATAAGATTTTTTTGCTACAGACCACTTGGAACAGTTTCAGCTCAAATTTCAGTTATTCTTTAGTAGGTTTCTTTATATGATGACCAAAACTGTTACATGATTGGTAGGAAGGAGAGAAGAGAAAAAATAGGTTCTGCATGTTAATAATAATTAGATGACAACTGTGAGATGAAATACTKCAGAGGAAGACAGCTACCTAATTTCATTTTACTTTGAAATTCAACAGATGATTGTTATAAAGTTTGCAAAATATTTGATCATCTTTTGTTCAAAACACATGGTAAATTGCCCATCTTAAACTTACACGTATCCAATGAAAGGCTGTGGTACTTGAGACATGAAGTCAAAAGGGCTGGATGTGATTACAAATTAAACTGTAATGTAATCTGGGCTTTTCCAGTCAAGTTTTCCAGTGAAAGCTGCAGTTGGCTAACGATTTCTTTCCTGTGCACTAACTTAAAAACCCATTTTATTTCTCCAGGGCACCTTGGCAAGAGACTTGCAGATATTTAAAACCCCTAATTAATGCCAGGTATTCTGCTTCACTTTTTATTTTTAAAATAAGAAAAAAAAATAATTACTAAGCCAAAGAAAAAAACAAATATTTTCCATTTGCCATTCATTACAGATGTTAGACAGCCATAAACATAGGAATGGTCAGCTGCAGGTGTAACCTGGTGCTGTTGTGTAATGCACACTTTGTTCCTATAACATTGCTAAAAATGGCCTGTCTGGCTAATAAATAGCACTACCATTACACAGTAAAAGGTGAAAATTAATGTGAATGCTGCTGGTGAGTTAGCTATATTAACAAGCCAATCATGTAGTATTAGCAGTTATAATGGGGAACAACATAAACTTTTAAGAGTCTCTGCAAAAACTTTCAGTCCTTTCAGTGTTRGGGATTAAAAAATAGTACTGTCCTGTAACTTTATTTCTTTGAATTTAGGAGGAAAAACACGTAGAAATGTTGGAAATAAAGTCACTGAACTCTCCATCTCAAAAGAACAGTTGGGTCCAAACCTGCATATATCTCAGATACTCTGCTGGGGTAAGCTGGTAAAGCTCTGTTGGCTCTGCCAAGGCTTCTGGCCCGTGAGTGATAACCTTTGATAGCTAACTGATAGAAAGCTGATAACCCCTTACCGACAGCAAAACCTTTCCCACATCCAGAGCTAGTCTAAACTGGCAGCAAGTAGAGGAAGACAATAATAAACAAAAAGCTAATTAGTTTCTTCTATGTAGACAGCGCTATGTTTGACCAACAGCCCTATTGCTGATGCTGGATGGTACTTAGGGAAAAATTTAAGACCAGAGCACATACCCCGTGTTCCCTCTGGAGTTTCCTTCCAGATTCTGTCAGCAATTTAGGCAGTTCCTGAAACAGATTAATCTYGACCATTATATTCAATAACCAGTAACGGATCTATCATCTCCAAATCATCTAATCTTCCTCTGAATACACTTTGGTCACTACAGTGTTCACTGTCAAGGGGTACCACAACTTAACTAATTATGTGCTGTGTGAAATGCAACATGCTGTGAGTCGCAGCCTTTGCCAGGGTGGTTCTCAGATCTCATTTGTGTGTCCTCAAAGAATTACCGTTGTGTGTAGTCCTAGAGCAGTTTCCTCTCCAGCCTGCACATCTGGGGAGAAACCACATGCAGTCTGGCCCAAGATGATAAGTAGGATGAKGAGAATATGCCTGATTAATAACATATTTTGTGGGTTGTTTATATTCAAGTTAAATGTCCTAATTCCGGCTATCTTCCTTCTATTCTTCTAATTTTATTTTTGGCTGCAGAAAAATCACTAAAGAAATATGTACCTTGAAAGATAGACTGTTATTTTTGGCAATGTCTTACTGTGTTGCTGTGGCTCAACATGATATATTTGATCTGAACTTATTTTTAGGAGATGAACAGATTAAATGAAAATTATTTGGAAATATTTTTATTTCATATATTTGTTAGTAGTATACATTAGAGAGTGCAAAACTTAAAAGACAAACATCCATCAACAAGAAAAGCATGTCTTCTCCMAAATCTAGTGCTCTGAGTACCTATGGAAAACTTCACAACATTATGACATTCCCAACCTGCTGAAACAGCGTATGGAGGAACTGATAGTCATTATTTTACCCTGTCCTATACTTCAGAACTCATTCAATGAAAATTTTCTATATCCCAAAGTCAGGTGATATAGTTTTTTGTAGTAGAGTGCCTGCAAGTGTGTGCTTATAAATTGGTATTTTAACTGCATTTACAATTTCACTCTGCCACGTACTGCAATGAGATCCATTTTGCAGGGAGGCGAGGAAGAAGGAGGGGATTGTTCTATTAAATATTTTACAGGATAACATTAACTTATGATCTCAGTCAAGCTAATGTCAAAACTGTGAGTTCAGTGGGAGCTGAACAAATGTTGAAGATGTTTTGTTATTGCTTGCGCCTGAGACCAACTGTAACTCCCCCAAGAGTGTTATCTTCACTGGGAGAGTGTTGACTCCTCCAGTCTTTCCAGAAAGCAGATTGTAGGAATGTGGCCAGTCAGTTTTTCAAAGTGTTATTGCTACCCTAAATTAAAACATTAAGTGGTTACCGATCACTATCACYGTTCAAAATGCAAGTATCTGTGAAGTATTATTGAAGAAATTGAGTGACACAGTGCCAAAATGGCTTGTCATTGCCAAGGAGGGAGAATAAAAGCATATCAAACACCTATTAGTATTTCTATGCCTTCTCTCCTGTTCTTGAGTTTATAGCACCCTCAAAAACAGCCATGAGCCAGCAATGWGCCCTTGTGGCCAGGAAGGCCAATGGTATCTTGGGGTGCATTAGGAAAACTGTTGCCAGCAGGTCGAGGGAGGTGATCCTGCCACTCTACGCAGCCCTGRKGAGGCCAGGAGAGAGTTCTGGAGAACWGTGTCCAGTTCTGGGCTCCCCAGTACAGGAGAGACATGGCACTACTGGAGAGAGTCCAGCGTAGGGCTGCGAAGATGTTGGGAGACTGCAGCATCTTCCATATGAGGAAAGATTGCGAGAGCCGGGCCTGGAGAAGAGAAGACTGAGAAGGGATCTTATCAGTGTATACTAATACCTTAAGAGGGGGTGTCAAGRRGATGGGGCTGGACTCTTTTCAGTGGTGYCAAGTGGCAGGAYAAGAGGCAACAGGCACAAACTGAACCACAGGAAGTTCCACCTGAATATAAGGAAGAACTTCTTTCCTGTGAGAGTGAYRGAGCACTGGCACAGGTTGCCCAGAGAGGTKGTGGAGTCTCCTTCTCTGGAGATATTCAAAACTCACCTGGACATGATCCTGTGCCATGT
This sequence comes from Rhea americana, assembly GCF_003343005.1. NCBI lineage: Eukaryota > Metazoa > Chordata > Aves > Rheiformes > Rheidae > Rhea > Rhea americana. The sequence goes on from NW_028186579.1 coordinate 2,554,096, forward strand.
GCTCTAGGTGACTCTGCTTGAGTAGGGGGGTTGGACTAGATGATCTGAAAAAGTCCCTTCCAACCGCAGCCATTTTGTGATTCTGTGAACAGTTTACTGTTATGTCTAGGAAGGAAAGCAGTTGTGAATCATAGCTCAGTTAGCTGATAATTCCTACAAAGTGTACCTAGGAGTTATCACTGTCCTAAACAAATCCAGTCCAATAAARCAATCCAGTCGAAATAACTGTACTCCACTAATGATGCTTCCAAATTCACTCTTCAATTACAGTTGAAATGTCAGGAAACATCCCAGAGAAAATGCCATTTTTATTTTTGTATGCATTATATAGTGTTTTTAGTAATCTTTCTGAGCCAAGGTAAGAAATAGCTGTTGACTGGCTCAAATATAAAAGGTGAAAAGAGGTGCAAGAAGRATTGTTGTTATTTTAGAAAGATCTTTTAGAAAGACCTGTGTTAGAYGGTATCTGTGGGAATAGTGAGGTAACAGTGTTTTTCATCTATGTGTCATCTCAGCATTCTTCATCTTTCCAATAACTTTTGACTAGCTTTTTTTTTCCAGAAGAAGAGCAGACCTTCAGCCTAGTCTACCCTA